>NW_024613821.1:0-1888 GCF_008729295.1 Plectropomus leopardus
GTGTGTGTGCGCGCGCGCGCGTCACTTGTTGTTTGTGTGACACAGCGGCGGCTTGTTCTCTCCGGAGCTCCTCAGCGTTAGAGAAAGCCGGAGGTAGACGAGTGACACAGATATTAAAAGTAGTGGGAGCGCGAGGAGCTGATGTAAACAGAAACGTGCAGCGTGGAGATGAAAGGAGGTGAAGTTGAAAAGAAACAGGAGAGAGGAGGTCGTGGAGCACATGGCCCCGGCAGCACATGGAGGCCTGCAGGTGTGTTTTCAGTCTCACGGAGGGAAAGAAAATATACAGAAAGGAGAGAGGAGGAGGTGAGGAGGAGTGAGGAGGAGGTGAGGAGGAGGTGAGGAGGAGTGAGGAGGAGGTGAGCGGTGCAGGAAAAGTGCTCGGAGGGGAGGAGGGGAGGAGGAAATGGGCAGAGTGTGGAGTCGTAGTAAAATCTCCAGATACTGAAAACTAAAATCTGCTCTGACATCAGCCAGGATTCATCTTCATTTATCGTCAGAGGACGACGTGCTCTCGTACTCGTACGTAACAAACACACTCCCACACGTGTGTTAAGTGTGAGCTCGAGCGCCGCGTGCTGGAGAGGAGCTGCGTGTTGGTAAGAGGAATTAGCAAACGGAGAAAAGGAGGAAAATAAATCGAAATGTAGCGGTATGTCTTCTTTTACAGCATTAAAAACGGCGTTTTGTGTGAAGACGTTTCGTTTGTTTTAGCTAGCCGAGCTGACATGAAGCAAAGCTAGATCATAATTTAAGATAATGAGGCTATGACGGCTAGAATTAATGTTTATGAATCATCTGAGTGTGAAGCCAGTGACGTATGGGGTTAACTGCTGCTACCCAGTAAGAACGTTCGACACGCTGTGCTCAAATTAGCCGACCAATACGGACAAAAACGACTCATACTGTTGGGCATGTGTCACGATACGAGCCTTTCACAGACACGTCGGAGCTTATCGGCATCGGCATTTATTTTTTCCGAAATGCAGCAATAACAAAACTGTTTTTACAGACCAAATAACGCAGAAAACGATGCCTGGGAGGTTTAGAAATGATCAGTGAGTGACTGATACTGAACAGCACTGATGTTTATTTAGTTATTTATTAAATTATATTTATTCTTTAATTAAGTGGTCAGTAAAGAGCATTCAGTACTGATGCGTATTTTATTTTTATATTCTTTATTTGAACTGTCAGTGAAGACTGATGCTGAACACAAACAGGACCGATGTTTATTTATTCTTTACATTTGTTTGTGTCTGACGTTCAGTAAGTAAATGGTTAAACAGAAGTTGTTTAAGAAAGCAGCCTCCTGAGTACTTTTGCAAAATCACATCTGTGCAAAACACATAGAAATGATCCATTTTCATTCCAGTTCAAAAATTCACTATATCAGTCACCATATCGGTAATCGAAGAATTTTGCCGCTATAAAATCAGTATCGGTCCCACAAACCTCATATCTGTCGGGCTCCAGTCTAACTGTACTGCAGCCTCTTATTTCATCAATGCATAATCATAACGAGGGAATAACTGATGCACTGCAGCAGTTGTTTGTCCCACTCTGTCTGCTGTAGTCAAATCTCGCCTACAGCCGGCCACGTTTTCTTGTTACTGCAGCGATGCTGAAACTGAGCTCAGTGAGCGCTGAAGGAAACTACACACACAGCACACTGCAGATCAGACGACAGCAGCCTCATTTCGCTGTATTCTTCCTCTGCTGTCAGATATCAGGTGCCTTTATTTATGACTGATGGCTGGACATTGCGGTTGCGGCGAAATATTGCCGCCTATTCGGCTGGAAATTACAAATAGCTCCTTTAAATCACTGGCATAAAGTCGGATTCAGTTGTGACTCGACGTTTCCTTTAACCTCCACTTCACACACT
>NW_024613822.1:0-1501 GCF_008729295.1 Plectropomus leopardus
AAGCACAAGAAAGCAGTAATTCTTTTTAAAAGCAAAGGTAATCCAATAGAAGCCCAGGTGGGCTAAGAGGCCATCTTTGCAGTAGAGCCTCTCTGCTTTGGGCTGATAGAGAGACAGAGAGACAAGGATTACTGCCATCCAAACACCTGGCCACTCATTGTGGGATGAGAAGCTATAAATCAACTGAGGTCCCCATTTTCGCGGCTCTCTTGTTTTCATCCCTGTCATATACACCCATTCAGCTGAGATTGGTGTATTGAGTTTGCACTTGTATTGAACCTGTTAAGTATGGACTGGGACTGTGTGTGAAGTGTGTGTTTGTTCCATTTTCTTCTCTTGTTGATGTACTACATGCTCAGAATTGTGGCAGATAATAAAAATTTAAGTTTTATCTTTACTAAAAAATAAATAAATAAATAAATATTTCCAGAACTGTATTTGTGGACCTTAGTACTCCCCAAAGAGGAAAGTAATTTGTTTAAAAAAAAAAAAAAGTTAAACAATAAAAAAATGAAAATGAGCTATAAATTGATGATAAACACTTATCGTTACTGACATATTGTCTTCATTACACCTTTTCTATAGATAGGAGAAATATTCCCTCCCCTGCCCAGTTATTGTCAGTTAAGTGCCCCGGCTGAGCAGCTGCCTCATACCAAACTCCTCTGTGCGCCCACATTACACTGATGCTTTATCTGTCAGACCCACGTTTTAATACCCATGTTTATTGACTGTGACAATTTAGTATAGCACAAAAACTGTATGGATTTTTTTTTTATTTCTAGTCTATCAAATGTCCCAAGCCCCCTTAGATGAATGTTTTGTTTTGTTTTGTTTTGAGGTGTTTCTTGTTTTTACCTATATTTACATTTTATTTTGAAAATAGACTGTATGCATTTAACGTGTAAATTGAAAAGCTGTCTCCATGCGTCTAAAACTGACCCTGGAGGGGTACCTAGAGCATCACAGTTGGGTGTGCAGGACCACTGACCAGGCATTGGTATTTTACAAACTAAAGCTGAAAATTTGTTGCTCAGGGGGGGTCTGTTCAGAGAGTGGAGGACCAGATTCAGAAAGATTCAAAAGTGGGTGTCATGGTGGTTTTGTCACATCATATCTAGGCTGTCTTCACAAACTGTTCTTTATTGGTTTTTATACAAAAAAGTAATACAACCACATTTGTACATGTGTATTAGTGTGTTTTTTTAAAAGGCTGCAATCACATGATCAATGCGCTGACTGGAGTAAACAAGGAAGTAGTCCTGAGTGGTCTTGTAAGATGGTTAGTTGGGATGGTGGAGGGGTCACAAAAATCCAGACTTTCCTCTGGACTTTCCTCTTTTCTAAATCTAACCACAATTACTTCTGTTGCCTAAACCAAGCCACGAAGGCTTCCACTGTACTTCATGGGGCACTAATTTGTATGATGTCATATGAGCTGTTGTTCATATGACACCATTTTATGAGAATACGTTGTCATATCATAAGTCTTACTAGATAC
>NW_024613823.1:0-1792 GCF_008729295.1 Plectropomus leopardus
CTCCTGCTCCTGCTCCTGCTCCTGCTCCTGCTCCTGCTCCTCACCTGTCTGACCTCCACCTCCTCCATCTGCCCCCTCCTTTTTCAGCACATGGCCCTTGTGTTACCTGGCATGCGAATGCAACCGTTTATTTTCATGGGGATACATTTTCTGGCAATCTCTGCCAGAGACAATATTATGCTGGAAATATACAGGTATTAACTGTTAAGATTTCAGATGGTCAAATAAACGGGAGTTGCCGGGCTCTGGCACGGCCCAACAGAGAAGAGATTGTGTGTGAACAGGTCGCTCCTAATGAAACACACGAGGGGGAAGCTGCTCAATCACTAATAATTACTCCTCCCTCCATCCATCCTTCCCTCCATCCATCCTTCCATCCATCGCTCTCTCTGTGTCTCCCTCGCCCCCGGTCCAGGTGATTTCCAACCACCTCTCTCATTTATCTTCCCCGCCTTTGATTTCAATGTGACATTCATTTCACGCTCATTTCCTCCCTGCTGCCGCCGAGGCCGTCAAGGCCGGCCTTTCATACGCACCTCAGAGCCACTAAACAGTCTCTTATGCCGTGACCTTTAGCAGGCGGGGACAAACAGCGCTCAGCGGGGCGTAAATGATGATGGATCTGTTCTGGCAAACTTCGGGGTTGAGTTACGCAGGACCGGCTGCGGTTTACATCTGGCTGCATGTGTTCACATTCAGGGTCTGAGGGCGAGACTGCAGCTCTGTTGTTACACACGTAGATATTTAACGACTCTCCAGGGGTTAAAAGTTACACAAGGTTAACTGTTGGACTGTTAATTAACACGTTATTACTACCTTAAGTGAACTTTTAATTTAAAAAAAAAAGATGCGGTGCTGTTGCTCAACCTTTGCGTGTACATTTACTACATCGTTAATGTACAGCTTATCACAGTCGCCATTACCGCCGCTATAGTGCGATCTCTACCAGCTTCTATCTGCTGCTGAGCTCATATTTTTCTCGTGAGTACTCTGAAACTGGAGAAAAGTGGTTTGATTCCTCTCAAAAACATCAGAAGAAGGCATTGATTAACTGAAAATATTGTCAAGAAATGAGTTGGAATTACAAGAAAATTACTCGAAAATTTGTAAAAAAAAAAAAATTTTTTTTTTTTTAAAAAGACATAAACCACCAAGATGCTGATGCCAAAAGCCACCATTCATGTCTGCATAACACGCCGCTGGACAGCATCAGCTGGGAATGTCATTCGACAAAAACATACTTGGTGTCATTATACGGTCAGACGGATACGCCAGCATCATACGCCACAGGACGGCGGATCATGCTGCAAGGGCAGGCAGGAGGGGCGGTGGATGCATCCAACAAACCGCAGATTTGCATGTCAGAGTCCAGTTTTCACTTCCCGTCTGAATGTGATGTTTAACCATCGGTGCTAGCATGTGTGTTTGATGACATCCTGGCGTTGGTTGCCATGTGCTTTTATTATCTAAACATAACCATGTGCAGCATGATCCCACCATGTGCTTTTGTTGACATCATGGTAGCGGCATCCTGGAACGTAAACAGCAGATGCAGAAGGACACCAAGAGCGTAATATGTAGACGCAGAAGTCCCCTGCAAAGCGACAACATGTGACGACTTGGGATGAGAACATGTTGGCCCGTCACATTGGCCACTATTACTGCCATAGTACAATTCCTACCAGCTTTCATCTGCTACTTGAGTTCATATTTTTCTCATGAGTAACCTAGGGTTAACCCTTAACATGGGGGGCAGGGTAATAATAATAGTAATATTATTTGTTATTTTATT
>NW_024613824.1:0-1130 GCF_008729295.1 Plectropomus leopardus
ACAACCTCAGACCAGTCCAGCTGGCCTCTACATTTAGAGGGACCAGAATAGCCTCTTCTATACACTCAATGGAAGCTGTTAATCACCAACTGGCAGACCATCTCGAAATGACAAAACCTACTGACAAACCATAATCCATCCTTGCAACCGGTCATCAAAGACAAAGCAGAGGCCTTACCACAAATCACTTAAATGCCATGTCAAGCCCCCGCAGGGTTGCCAGGAGTTACCAGGACAGAAAAGTCCAAAATAGACTACTTTGGAAAAGCTGATCCTCAGCTCCCTTCACTGAACAATAGCAGGTCAGACTCGTCCATAATCTACCAGTATCATGTTTGGCTGCAGACGTGGTTAAAAGCCAATGACAGCAGGCCTGTGAAATGGTGATGACATCTATTGAGATTAGAAGGCTCTATTTAGCCACAATCCAGCATGCCTACACACACACCAGCCAAAAAAACTTATGGAGTGGAATAGATGTCGTAAGTGTTGTTAGTGTTTTTGTGCATTAATGTAATTTTATTTATTTATTTATTATTATTTTACCAGACAACAGAATTACAGTGTGCAGAGACAAATGTTACAGCAGAAATACTGTTACATATTCTTATCTGAAACAGAGATTAAAGTTCTTAGATTAAAGAAGCAATTTCCAAGATTTAGTAATATCTAGAGGTGAGGATTGCAGATTTCAAGAAGGTGAAATTTAACCTGGATCAAATTCCTTCCATGTTCATTGTTCAGGAAGTTTGTATCAGGAGCTGAATTATCCATATCGGTCTCTATCTCTCCAAAAAAATTCTATTCTGTTCTGTTCTATTAATTCTATTTCAGTCAATGGACCCCCCTAAATCCTACAAACTGGAATTTAAACCAGAACTTCAGGTCTGTCCTCCCTCAACCTCTGTAACAGAATCTGAACCAGAGTCCAGTCAAGAGGGTGAAAGTCCGTCTTTCATCAAAATCCTTGATCATTAAATTAGCGGCACTGCTTCATTGTCAACATAGGCTCTCTCTCTCTATTTCTCTCTCTCTCTCTCTCACACACACACACACACACACACACACACGCGCGCGCACACGTACACAGACAGCACATACATAAACAAATTCTAGCCGCATGGCTCGTG
>NW_024613825.1:0-2267 GCF_008729295.1 Plectropomus leopardus
TGTGTGTGTGTGTGTGTGTGTGTGTGTGTGTGTGTGTGTGTCACAGTTGTCACACACCCTCGATGATATCAAACCATCCTCAACTCTCTGAGCGCCGAAAAATATTCATGAGCTCACCAGGGGAGTGTGTGCTTCTGTGTGTGTGTGTGTGTGTGTGTGTGAATAATAATAAAGCCAAACAAATGACAAAATAATCCTGAAACAGGAAAAAGACAAAGAGGGAAAACAAATAGTCAGGTGGAAGAAAACTGCATTCAGGGCCGCAGCTCCAGATCCAGAGGCCGCGTGCCTCAGGGGCCGCGTGCCTCAGGGGCCGCGTGCCTCAGGGGCCGCGTGCCTCAGGGGCCGCGTGCCTCAGGGGCCGTGTGCCTCAGGGGCCGCGTGCATCAAGGGCCGCGCCCTCCTCCTCTTCATCTGTGTCTCTCACGCCTGTTTTTTTCTTTTTCTTGTTTTCTGTGGATCTCAGATTTCGGGTCTTTGTTGAAGTTGTGTTGGTTGGAGTTGCAGTGTGTGTAACTGTGTGTGTTACAGTGTGTGTAACTGTGTGTGTTACAGTGTGTGTAACAGTGTGTGTAACAGTGTGTGTAACTGTGTGTGTGTGTGTGTGTGTGGTACAGTGTGTAAAACAGTGTGTATGTGTTATATTGTGTGTTGCAGTGTGTGTTACAGTTTGCATACAGTGTGTATTACAGTGTGTGGAACAGCGTTTCAGTGTGTGTTGCAGTTTGTGTAAGTTTATGTTACAGTGTTTGTAACAGTGTGTGTTTCAGTGTGTGTGTGTGTGTGTGTGTGTGTGTGTGTGTGTGTGTGTTACTGTATGTGGTACAGTTTGTGTTGCAGTGTGGTACAGTGTGTGTTATAGTGTGTGTGTGTGTGTGTGTGTGCGTGTGTTACGGTGTGTGTTGTAGCTGAGGTCAGTGCTGCCTGGCTCTGAGGATCTGAAAGTAGGACACACTGAGACGGAGACACAGTGTCCCTGAGAGGAAGAGACGAACAAAGAGGAGACGTTTAACTGTAACACACACACACACACACACACACACACACACACACACACACACACACACACACACACCTCCACCCCCATATTATCTCTGCTGACTCTCACACTCACTCTTCAAAGAGAAGACACACATTCAGCTGAGAGTGTGTGTTACTGTGTGTGTGCGCCTGAGGTGAGGCAGCCTGTAATCATCACCTCGACGTGTTGAAAGCAGCCAGTTCATTTACATACGGGGGGGGGGGGGAGAGAAAAATAAAGGGGGGGGTTAAGGGAAGAGCTGCAGAGTGAAGTACAAACTGCTGCGTTTAACAAAGTAAACTGCTGAACGTCTCAATGCACACACACCGGCATCATCAGCCCTGTTACCATGGGGTAGGTTGACACACCTGCAGCATCAGCCCCGTTACCATGGTTACCTGCAGGTCGACACACCTGCAGCATCAGCCCTGTAACCATGGTTACCTACAGGTCAACACACCTGCATCATCAGCCCTGTAACCATGGTTACCTGCAGGTCAACACACCTGCAGCATCAGCCCCGTTACCAGTGATCAGCAGCTACATTGACTGTGACAGGTCACCTAGTGGAAATAGCATGTATTTCCTCCATATGCCAAATATGGTCAAAATGACCTCATCAGGTGGAAAATAGTCAAAATGACAAATTCAGAGTCAAAAGCCCAGAATGACACCCAGAAATAATACAAGTCCTGTTTTTCTGCTCTGATGGTCCGTCAGAGTGACGGCGGTCACATGACTCTTTAACTGGCTCACCTGTTATTCAAGTCATGTGACTTCAGAACGACGATGATGGAAAATCTGTCAGACTTAAACAACAGAGGGACGACCTTTGACCTCAACACACCAGCTGCACACACACACACACACACACACACACACATTCACAAACACACACACACACACTCACACACACACACTCACACAGACGCACGCGCGCACACACACACACACACACACAAAGTATGATGGGCGTGGCTCACTGATCCACAGAATCCTTTGAGTCTGAAATAATAGAAACACATTTAAACACAGACAGACAGAGAGAGACAGACAGACAGACAGACAGAGAGACAGAGAGACAGACAGCTGATCTGAGTTCAGTCGATCAAAAATGAATTTAGTTTTTCCTCATTTTCGAGTTTAATGCTCCGTCGCTTCCATCTGTCTGTCTCTCTGTCTGTCTCTCTGTCTGTCTCTGTCTGTCTCTCTGTCTGTCTCTGTCTGTCTCTCTGTCTGTCTCTGT
>NW_024613826.1:0-6061 GCF_008729295.1 Plectropomus leopardus
GATCTCAACACATGCTCGTAGAGAGCACGCTGAGGAAGAACAGAACAGTGAAAAGATGAACGCTCATTAAAAGAAGGTGACATGGATCAAGGATTCTAACTGAAGCCTCACCCACAAGTCAGTTTAGGGCAACCACTGAGCTCTGTAACGACCAGCAGTCATACCTATCACCATCTTCTCACCATCATGGCTGAAGGTGAAGCCAAGGCAAATGCACAAATGAATAGTGCAGAACAGAGCAGGCCACAAGACGATTCAAAGAGTGGATCCATTGCAGGCCATTCATCCAAGTCATCACGTTCAGCTCATTCATCCCAATCATCACGTTCAGCCCGGTCGTCACATGCATCGAGGGCCAGCATGGCTGCAGCAAAGGCACGAGCTGAGGCCAAAGCAGCTCAAGCTAAAATAGCTTATGCACAAAAAGAGATGGAGTTAAAATTGGAGAAAGTCTGCTTAGAAACAAGACTGGACATACTTCAACATGAAAAAAAAGCTAGCGCTGCAATGGTAAAAGTAGAGGTTATGGAAGCTGCCACTGCAGAAATGGAAATACATGAAAGTCTTCGAGACCTGGAGGCCATTACCTCTCAGCCATCCTCGCAGCAGAAAGTAAGTGAATATTTAACAAAACATGCTAATGTAAACCCCACTGAAAAAGACACTGGTAATTTCATCCCAGAACTCCCCAACAAATCTGACCCCAAGCCAGTTAAGGGCAATCCAGGGCAATCTGAGTCCAAGTATGCATACACAAGAACTCATTCCCAGCAGTTCTGTCCCCTACCACAAAGCAATAATGCATATGACGCCAGGATGGGTACACAGCAATACAGCTCTATTCCCTATAAGGAGCGAACCACAACCACTGAGCTAGCTAAGTTCCTTGCTAGGAGTCATCTTGTGACAGGAGGGTTGAACAAGTATGATGATCGGCCTGAAAACTATCTTAGCTGGAAATCAACCTTCTTGGGCACCATTGACGGACTTGAACTCACAACAAACAAAGAAGTCGATCTTCTCATTAAATGGCTGGGCCCAGAGTCCAGTGAACAAGCCCGTAGGATTAAAGCTGTTAACATTCATAGCCCTGATGCAGGCCTGAACATGATATGATCATGATTGGAGGAGTGTTATGGCGCCCCAGAAGCCGTAGAGAGAGCCCTATTTGCAAAGATTGAGAACTTTCCCAAGCTTTCTGGCAGAGACCATGGAAAACTACGTGAGCTCGGAGATGTACTTCTGGAGTTGGAATCAGCCAAATGTGATGGCTACTTACCTGGTCTGTTTTACTTAGACACAGCGAGAGGTGTAGGACCAATCATGGACAAGCTGCCTTTCCACCTCCAAGAAAAATGGATGTCCATTGGCTCAAAATATAAAGATGATTACGAAGTAGTTTTCCCACCATTTTCCTTCTTTGTGGACTTTGTACGTAGAGAGGCCAGAGCTCGTAATGACCCAAGTTTCAACACAATGGTTCTCTCCGCACCTGCACCAAAGAAAGACAGGTCTACAGGAAACAACAGAACACCTATCTCAGTGCACAAAACCAATGTGTCAGTGGAAACCAGCAAAACTGACAAAGCTGTGGAGGACCCAGATAAGCAGTGCCCCTTTCACCACAAACCTCACCCCCTACGCAAGTGCAGAGGTTTTAGGGCAATGCTTCTCGATAATCGTAAGAGGATCCTTAAAGACAATGCCATCTGCTTCCACTGCTGTGCTTCAACCGCCCATCAAGCTAAGAATTGTGATGTAGTCGTGAAATGCAGTGCCTCAGTTGCCAAAGCCTTACCCTCCATTGAAAGAGCATGGCGGGGAGGAAGAAGCAGAAACAAGTCAGGACATAACAACTAAGTGCACTGAAGTCTGTGGAATTGGATTCAGTGGCAAATCATGTTCAAAAATATGCCTAGTAGACGTCTATCCTACTGGTCACCCGAAAGAGATCAAGAGACTGTATGTCATCTTAGATGACCAGAGCAATCGGTCCCTTGCCAAGGCAGAGTTCTTCGATCTCTTTGGCATTCAAGGAACCATAAGCCCTTACACCCTGAAGACCTGTGCAGGAACTAAGGAAGCAGCAGGTAGGAAAGCATACGGCTTCGTTGTTGAGTCAGTTGATGGGACAGTCAACATCCCACTACCCGTGCTGATTGATTGCAACGATCTGCCTAACAACCGAGAAGAAATTCCCACCCCTGAAGTAGCACTTCATCAGAAGCACTTGAGGGCAATAGCTGAGAAAATACAGCCTGTGGATCCTAATGTGGAAATACTTCTCCTGCTTGGACGGGACATCATGCGAGTCCACAAGGTGCGCAGGCAGTTGAATGGTCCCCACAATGCACCATACGCACAAAAGTTGGACCTTGGATGGGTGATTGTGGGTGACGTGTGTTTGGGTAATACACATAAACCCAATGAAGTAAGTGCTCTGAAAACATGCATTTTGGAGAACGGACGTTCGACATGTTTCAACCCTTGTGATAGTCTCCTCAAAGTCAAAGATGACTACAGCCTCACTCGCAATCGGAGAGTAATACCACGGAACCTAATGCGAACTGCACCAGCAAATGCTACCAATGAAAAGAGCCTCGGAGAAGCTGTTTTCTGCCAAACAATAAATGACAACCAGCTTGCACTTTCCATTGAGGACCAGATGTTCTTGGAGAAGATGGAAAAAGGATTTGTCAAAGATGATAACGGCAATTGGGTTGCTCCACTTCCATTTCGCAGCCCCAGACGTCTCCTTCCCAATAACAGAGACTATGCCTACAAGCAATTGATGTCACTGAGACACACTCTCAACAAGAAACCAGACATGAAAGCTCAGTACATTGAGTTTATGCAGAAACTGTTCAACAACAACCACGCAGAGCTAGCACCACCGCTGCATGAACAGCTTGGTGGGAGTTCTCCTCAGATTCCGCAAAGAACCAGTTGCTCTCATTGCAGATATCCAACAGATGTTCTACTGCTTCACAGTACGAGAGAAGGACAGGGACGTCCTACGATTTTTGTGGTTTCGTGACAACAACCTCAACTGTGATGTTGTTTTCCGCATGAGAGTCCATGTTTTTGGCAACAGCCCCTCACCAGCTGTGGCTATCCTTGGCTTGAGGAAGGCAGCAAGAGATGCGGAGAAAAGATATGGTAGTGACGTGCGGCAGTTCATCGAAAGAGAATTCTATGTGGATGATGCTCTTAAGTCTTTCACTACAGAAGCTGAAGCCATTGATGTGCTGCAAAGAACCCGTGAGGCCCTTGCTCTCTCAAACCTCAAACTCCATAAGGTCGTGTCTAACAGAACCCAGGTGATGGATTCCGTTCCCATGGAAGACAGGGCCAACAACATCAAAGACCTGGACCTTACAGTGGACGACCTTCCAGTACAGCGGAGCTTGGGTTTGAGATGGAACATCATGGAGGATACATTTGTCTTCAATGTTCCTGGGCACCAGAAGCCTTTTACTCGTCGAGGTGTGCTGTCAACGGTTAACAGCTTGTTCGATCCATTAGGTTTCCTTGCTCCGGTGACGATGGAAGGACGACTGCTCCTTAGGGAGCTTACCAGACAGGAATCAGAATGGGACAGCCCCTTGCCAGAGGGCATGCGTGAAGATTGGGAGAGATGGCTGCAGTCGCTGCAAGAACTTGAGGGAATACAAGTTCCCCGGACCTATGCATCCTTCTCTACATCCCAAGCCCAAAGCAGAGAGCTACATGTATTCTCAGATGCCTCAGTCAAGGCAATCGCAGCAGTTACTTACCTGAAAACAGTGCAAGACAGTGGTGACCGTGAGATTGGATTTGTTTTTGGCAAGATGAAATTGGCCCCCTTACCCGACCTCACCATTCCTTGGCTGGAACTCTGCGCTGCAGTATTGGCTGTTGAAGTGGCTGATCTTATTGTGGATGAACTAGACCTGAAGCTGGACACTGTAAGATTCTACACTGACAGCAAGGTGGTGCTAGGTTACATTCACAATGAGACACGACGATTTTATGTGTATGTAAATAATCGTATACAGCGCATCAGGCAGTCAAGCCGACCTGACCAGTGGAGCTACGTGCCATCAGAGAGCAACCCTGCCGATCATGGATCACGAGCAGTTCCAGCAGGTAATCTCTCGAGCAAAGCCTGGCTCTCTGGTCCCACCTTTCTGCTTAAGCCCAACGTACTACAAGAACAACCAACATCGTTTGGACTCATTAGTCCAGAGTCAGATGTTGAGGTCCGACCAAAGGTGACCACCATGTCAACACAAGTTGCAACAAATCTGCTAGGTTCGAACCGATTTGAACGCTTCTCAAAATGGAGTACTGTCACCAAGACACTTGCTCGACTTCTCCACATTAGTCGCAGCTTTAAAAAGCCAACAGGAGATTCTGACTGTCACGGCTGGACATACCTGCAAGAAAGGCTTTACAGACAAAGACCTGATACAGGCAGAGCATACGGTGATCAGATGTGTACAGCGTGAGATGTACGCTGATGAATACAAGTGTATAGAGTCCAAGAAAGATCTTCCAACCAACAGTCCCCTTCCCAAACTCCAACCTATCATCGACCAAGATGGTTTGTTGAGAGTTGGAGGCCGTATTGCCCAGTCAGATCTCCATCAGAATGAAACACAGCCACTCTTGATCCCAGGTAAACACCATGTTGCTACCTTGCTCATTCGCCATTACCACGAGAAAGTAATGCATCAAGGAAGGCATTTTACTGAAGGAGCAATTCGAGCTGGTGGTTTCTGGATAGTGGGAGCCAAGAGGTGTATCAGCAGCATCATCTCTAGATGTGTTTCCTGTCGCAAGTTGAGGGGGAAAGTAGAACATCAGCAGATGGCAGACTTGCCACCTGAGCGACTGCATATGGACCCCCCCTTTTCCTATGTAGGACTTGACGTCTTTGGGCCTTGGGAGGTTACAGCAAGACGCACAAGAGGTGGGCAAGCAAACAGCAAGAGGTGGGCAGTGCTGTTTACTTGCATGTCCACAAGAGCTGTTCACATAGAGGTCATAGACTCGATGAGCTCCTCTGCTTTCATCAACGCTCTTAGGAGATTCTTTTCTCTAAGAGGTCCTGTCAAGCAGTTGAAGTCAGACTGCGGGACAAACTTTTTGGGTGCATCAAGGGAACTGAACTTGGGTCCTACAAGTCCTGATGAGACCGGTGTTGGGAAATACCTTCTGGAACAAAGATGCACATGGGTCTTCAACCCTCCACATGCATCACACATGGGTGGCGTGTGGGAACGCATCATAGGGACAGCAAGACGTATCCTTGATTCTATGTTCATGCAACTTGGAAGGTCCAGTCTGACCCATGACATTTTGACAACTTTCATGGCAGAGGTGGTTGCCATTATCAATGCAAGACCACTAATCCCCAGCTCCTCTGATCCAGAAGCTCCCCTGATTTTGACACCTGCAACACTTCTGACCCAGAAGGTTGGTGTTCCTGCTCTGCCTCCTGTAGACTTTACCAAGGGAAATCTCTTCCAGTACCAGTGGAAGAGAGTGCAGTTTCTCGCAGAGACATTCTGGGCAAGATGGCACAAGGAATTCCTGACTACGCTCCAGATTCAGCGGAAATGGCTCAACAAAAGGCCAAACCTGAACGAAGGCGATGTTGTGCTGATGAAGGATAGTCAGACCAAGTAAGAGAAGAAACGTATGGCCAGTGGGAGTCATCGTGAAGGCACATCCTAGTAAAGATGGCTTGGTGAGGAAGGTGGAAGTTAAGCTCAGCCTTCAACACGTGGTGAAGACCGTCTTGAGACCTACCTCAGAAGCTGTGCTCCTCTTCTCTCCTGAAGACAAAGACTTGTGAATGGTAGATAGTCTGTTGTGGCGTCTCTTGAATGACGCCAGGTGGGGAGAGTGTTACGGTGTTAAAGCAGGCTGAATCTGAACTAGGGGTGTCCCAGACGAAGCATTTACATAATCAAAGCTTTGCCTTTATCATAATATGAATATAATCATTATAGGACTGCCGAATCATGTTTTGTTTTTTTTCTTCGTTTGCAATAATAGCTTCCTTTTTTTCCCA
>NW_024613827.1:0-1385 GCF_008729295.1 Plectropomus leopardus
TAGTCAGACTCATATGCTCTAATTTATCAGTCTTAGTTTTACAATTTAATGGACCTGCTCTAATTCACCTTCCATGCAAGATATTACCAGATGTCCAGTGGTAACATACATATTCTGTGGTAAAATTGGAATTGAGTAGGTTGACGGCATATATTTATACTGTCATTGACAGTTTGATTCCATTCATCATTGTGCTGTATGAAAATCTATTAACAGAGCTCTTATGGTTGGGTGCTCGACACTTTTGATGAGTGTTGCTCGACAAAAATGAAATACTCACATGTTGTTTGCAACGTATGCTTCTGCAATACGTTGCATTTTTGATGGTAACCACAGACATCCTGCCTTTGTTTATGCTATTAGACTGTCTATATGCGTTTTGTAAAGCATGATCTGCACAGACAGGTGTTTAAATCTCACAAATGTTCCACTGTATATTTTAATTTATTAACTGTAGGTAAAAGAAGAGGGGTCCCGCTCACTGTCCTGTACTTGTAAAAAAAAACAATTTTATTAAATACTTAGTGCAACATTTCAGTCCAATGGACCTTCATCAGGTAAACAGTCAAACGCAGTCAATACAAATATATAGGAGCCACTTCCTTGTAGGCAGCCAATCAAGAGCAGAAAAATCACAGTCCCACAGGTTGTTTTCATTTAGTTAATTAGATGGACTGCATGCCCTCAGTAGTGTGAGGTCAGGATGATCTATCAGTCAGTGTCACACAAATGACAAGTGAATAAATTAATCAAGTACATAACCAGTGTCACATAAGTAATCTGTAAATAAACTGTAGCAATCAAATAATCAACAAATGTTGTATATATGTTTGTATATAATATAAATAGATAAATTTACCTTACCGAACCTAATTAACTTGTCATGTCTTGAAAGGTCCATAGTGACATTTAAGTCACTCACACATGATCAAGTCCGCATTTAAGAAGCACTGGCATATTTTACAGTCACATCCAGAACTAGCCAGTATTTTTCAAGATCCCCCTCTTTTGTTTCTAAACAGGACCACAACTTGAGAGATTGCTTGGTCTATGCAAGTTTCTCTGATAGACTCACACAGCTCAGTCAAACACTTCTCACACCCCATCCTAATGGAAATTACCGGCACCTGTGCGTAGTGTAACAATACCTCGAAAATTATACACTTTAGTCATTCTCACACAGGCAAATAGTTTCCTATTAATAGTGTGATTACCTGCTACTCAACTCATGTTGTTTAAATGTTGCGTTGTTGGTTTCACTTCAGCCCATTAGTGATAATTAGATATTTTTACATTGCTCTCTTCTATCACTAGCTGTACTCATATAAGATATATTTTTGATTATTTGATGCATTTACATAAATCTACTTTTGATTATTATATAT
>NW_024613828.1:0-1641 GCF_008729295.1 Plectropomus leopardus
ATATCGTGTTTAATTTTATATTATTTGATATGACTTAATATTCTTTTGTCCCTAATGCCATTGGCCTTTTAAATGGCTGAATTACACAGACTTGCATCTTCTGTTTTATATGGTATATTGAAACCACGGATTATTTATTATTTCTTAATTGTGTGTGAGCACGGCTGGCTGTACAGTAAACTGCCCCATGGGTTTAACAAAAATTACCTTGATCCTTATGATGTTCTTATTTTGTTTATTGTGATTATGATGAAGACGATGATAATGAAGATTATTACTATTATAGCACTTTTTCCCAGATAATTTTGCTTTTTTTGTGTAACTCTCTTTTTTGCAAAAGGTAATTTTCTTAAAACCTTTAGATTGAGTTAGATAGATAGATAGATAGATAGATAGATAGATAGATAGATAGATAGATAGATAGATAGATAGATAGATGGATAAATAGATAGATAGATAAAAGAAATCAGTGGAAAAATAGAAGAAAAATACCTAAAAATAAGAACAAAAAAACCAAACCAAAACAAAAAATAGCCACAATAAAGTACCCATAATAAGAACAAAAAACCCCATAATTTTAAGTGTCGTAGTATCCACAACAGAATGACCCCATCTTTGTAATGTGAAATCCCCATTTTTTGATTATATATAATAATCCTTCCTAGAAATGTCATTCGGGACATTTTTCAAGTTTTTGGGTTGCTCATTATGTTTTTTTTCCGTGTGTCTGAAAGGAATCAAACAAATTTTCTCCTGTTTCAGAGGTTTAAATACAAGTAAAATGCAAATTAATGCAGCAAAAAGAAGCTGATGTCAAACATTAATTAATATTTCTATGATATTGTGTCTATTTATGATTTGTCTTTCTTTGGACTATTTACTGTACAGTCATGTGTGTACGCTGCCCTCCTGTGGACACAGTGTGTAATTGCAGCACCGTTTATTTGTAGTTACACACTGTGACCACTGGAGGGAAGTGTTGACACATGATTTTAAATACCACTGCATTACTGTCCTCTGGTGTAACTACACTTGGTTTTGTGTAACAACTCGCTGTGACAATCGGAGGGCAGTAAAAAGACATAATAAATAAATAATAAGAGGGATTAAAAATAAGGCAAAGTACTGCAAAATACAATATAAACAGAGAATAGAAAAAAATCAGAACAATTTGGAAAAGCATACCATGAAAAAAAGTAAAACTACAGTGTAGATTTCTTTAGAAAAATAAATAATAATAAAAAATTACTCTTTAAGATAAATATCGATTAAATTATTATGCATGTTACTCATAGAGACAGCACATTACAATAGTAATGATATTTATTCTCATTATTATTTTGAAGTAGTCATGTTAGTATTACTGGTATTAGGTTTTTGGGGATGTGAGCCCAAATGTCCTAAGAATGTGTCATGTTATTCATAAATTCTTAAGATTTTATTAAAATATAGCAATCGCAGCGAAAAAAAGTTGCTGAGAGGCTGAGGTTTACTTGTCTGACATGCCAACAAAAAAGAGTCTCTGAGTCCCCCCAAAAATGTGCAAAATACATTTTTATTAAAAGAATTCAACTAAACAGAAGGGCTAGACTTTGCTTATCTTTGCTTTATCTTCCCTATGATAGAGGAGGGTTGAAACTC
>NW_024613829.1:0-3504 GCF_008729295.1 Plectropomus leopardus
TATAAACACCCTGGGATTATCAGTGGAAAAGGGGGTTTGCCTATATCACTTTAATATACAAAACAACAACAAAAAACAAACAAACAAAAAAACTATTATTGCGCTAATTCATTAGTAATTCACCCATGGATTTGTGCACTGGGGCACTGTCATGTTGAAACAGGAAAGGGCCTTCCCCGAATTGTTGCAACAGAGCTGGCACACTGTTGTTTAATACATCATTGTATGCTGTTGCATTAACAGTTCTCTTCGTTGGAACTAAAACACCTGGACCCAACCAGGAAAAAACAGCCTCATGAACCAAAAGTATGTGGACAGGTGTGTCACAAAAACAAATGTAGACCTTTGTCTTCCTTGGGTTTTACAAAAGACAGTTTCCCACTTATACTAACAACAATATAACAATATACTCTTTGTGTTTAGACCCTTCTGACAAAATGAAAATCAGATCAACAATAAGAACCATGTGCGAGGAGTATATCAGACAAAGCTGACCTGATGACATAGATGGGCGAAGCGATGTCAGACTCACAGCTTTCTCTTTATGAGAAATGTGATAACAGAAGGGGGAAGGGAAACAAATAAGCTTGATGAAATATAGTGGAATAATCCAGCAGCACTGAGGCTTTAAGCCTGCTGCTGCTGCTGCTACTGGTGAAATTATCCCAAATCTGCAACAGAACCACTCCTGTTATGTAACACTTAGCGAAGCAATTACATGGACTCAGGCTGTTATCCCTCGCGCGTAACAGCAGAGTCTTGAATCTGAAACTACACAGCCTGTTTAGTCAGTCAAACCTTCACTCAGGCCTTTCTGATGCTTCTATCAGAGGTTGTTTGCAGAATATTTCTGATGATTAAGAATAAAAAACAGAAAAGGCAGGAGACATAAAAGAATGACATTATCACATGACAGACACAAGAAAAATATTACCAATGATATGACTCAACAGAGTCATTTAAAACATTTTGAGGGTTACCAAACCTATTGAGCCTTTTATCTGTTGTTTCGTCCACCCATGGTCAAAATTAACCCAATGTTGTCGACCTCCAAGACAAGCTCACTTGGTCTTGAAAACAATATAAAGGCATGTTTTTCTGTTTAAAAAGCACACATTTAGTAATACAGAAAGTACTCACTCATCTTTTAAGTGGTTACACCTCAAGTATGATCTTGAGTGCACAGCTTATTTCCTACATGGTTTGCTCACATGAGAACACAGCTGATACTGTAGGTATGGTGGTTTGTCTACATGACCTGAAAGAAGTACATATTTAAGTGATTTAGTGTGGACAGAAAGACACTTTCTGTATGGACAAAGCGTTAGGCCTACATATTCTCAGAGGGAAATATTTCACCAGACATTATGACTGCAGAGATTTAAATATGTCAGGCTTCAACAGATTTTCCTGGTCCAAAACCAGACAATGTAAACCCTGAATGCAGCAGCGCTGATTTTTAAGCTGTTTAGTGTGTATGAGAGGGAGAGAGATACAGAAGGAAAGAAAAGGAGAAGGTGGGCTATTGCCCAGTGTTTCTTTATGTTAATAACTTACTTAGACAGGCTGTTCTCATGAGACTGTTTGTACTATTTTAAATCATTATGTTTTAGCAAAAGTCATGTGTTTGGGAAGTCCTGAGCTTGTGACTGGAAAATATATATTTTTTTAATTCTTTTTTTTTTTTAAATAGGATGTTCTGATATAATTTAATGAATGTTCACCTTTTTTGGATAAACCCATGCAAAGAAAATACAGTTTTCTTCACAAATTAAAGGTAATAAGTGGTAAGTAATATATGTAAAAATGGCCATTTTGAGGGTAAAGTATTTTCTTTTTTAATGTACATCTTCTGCAGTCTGTGCAATCGGAAGCATTTCTCAAAAATGTTGAGCATGACACTCTTGTTGATCAATACAAGTGGAAACAGTTCTCCCTTGGTAACGTAATTGGACCATGAAGAAAACAATAAAAATAACTTGTACTGGAAAGTCTTTAACAAAACCTTGTTTTAGAAAAAGGGTGAAACATGACAAAAGCTTAGTGTCAGGTTAACGTTATTCCTGGAAACCTCGTCAGTAAAGGAAGAGGAAGAAGAATTTCTTCATGAAACATGATTTGCTTGAGGTGTCAATTAATAAATAATGTGGCTTTAAATTAAGACTACACCCTCCTAGTTTTGTTATTTTAGCTCATTTCAGTGGCACAGATTCCTTTATATTCCCACCAAACCACTAAGAAATTTATGTTATGGTGTGGTAGCATAATTACACGGAGCCACATTGAATGAGAAATGGAAAATCTTCAGCCTCTGGCTTTCTGCAAAAGCAGAAGCAGAATTCCTGCTCACTCTCCACCTACCTGCTTATCATCCTCTCTTATGCCAGCAGGTGAAAGATGTCACGGTGTAGGGTTGTTCATCTTCTCATCCCACACACTGCATTAAACACTCACATCCATCCGCTTGCCGCCATACACTCAGGTGCCCACACACATCGAGAGGGCTGCAGGTAAAACAAGAGGCTGACAGAAACTGTATATTTCTGGAGCCTGTAATGTTCTGCAAGTCCATTTATAGAGGTAGGAGGGGAAAGAGGTGAATAATGCTATTTAAAATGCAGATGGAAAAATAAGTCAAAATGTTGAAAAATTAGGAAATGTAAAATCTGATGGCAGTAGAGATTGTTGGTTATTGAGGGAATATTCTGCTTCCAGTTTCTCTCAAAATCAGTTCATTTTAGCTGCTCACTGCTGATTGAAAACAAGCTCAGATTGTCTGAGTGAAGCATGGCAGTGGACTAAATAATGTGAGCAGACTTTTCATCCATTAAAACGATTATTCTCGAGAACGCTGCAATTTTTTTTTTTTTTTTGAAGCAGAGTGACACTTGAATGAGAGATTTGGCAGCTCTGTTCTCTCAGCACTAATAACCAAAAATGCAGAATAACCCTCAGGGGAAAACAACATGAATGGCTGTTTGATTTGATCTCTATTAACCTCTGCTGTGTTCGTTGCTAATCTTAAATATTGTTATATATCCAGACTTGTGTGTGCTGTAAAGAAAAAGCATCAGATGAAAATGATTAAAGCATTTGCTTTCAGTATCAATTATGTGCATGACAATTTTGATCTGGCCTGTATATTTGCTCACTCTTCAGCTTAAGGCCATGTCCACACATATACAGATATTATTTTAAACACATATTTTCCTCTACATGTTGGCCTCTCATCCACAACATAATACATATGACCCCCCCCCCCCCCCAAAAGGATACATCAATAAATGACAAAATAAATAAATATATTTGATTTTCTTTTAATTCTTATTTTATTTTTTTTATTTTTGATTTATTTACCTCTGTATCTATGTAATCTTTTTTTTTTTTTCCATAAATGTTTTATTATGTTTTTTTTCAAAGTGAAACAATTTTCAATTATACTCGTAATTACAAAGTAGTTCAGTATCACATGTTTTGTACAAATATATAGACCAAATATAGAAA
>NW_024613830.1:0-1451 GCF_008729295.1 Plectropomus leopardus
ATATATACACAGATATGTACACACTGGTGGATGAATACGCACACACATACTTACACAGTTAACACAAACCTTTACACACATGCTCCTCTCGCTGTTATTCTTCTTCCAAGAGAAAGAGGCCGAAAAATGACCATTTATTTACTTTGAGCTCTGGGGCTGCGGCAACACAGCCTGCCAGTACCAGAAAAAAAGAAAGAAAGAGTCAAAGAGCGAAACAGAGGAGGGAGTAGGAAGGCAAAAGGTGGGTGAACAACAGGAGAGGACAGAGGGAGGAGCGGTGGAATCACGAAAAGAATGAGCCAGAAGGAGTTACAGGTTGAGAGAGGGGGAGAGTTTACTGGTGGATGTGGAGTAGCGAGCTGTGGTTTGGTCCGGTGCAGCTTTTGGTTGTGTTACAATCTGGCTGTGGCTTGTGTGGGTTGGGCTGAAACGAGCAGGGAAACAAAGCCAGGCAAGAAAGTAGCTGAATTCACTTGAAAACACACATTACAAGTGTTTAATAAACTTATCTTCCATTTGATTTTCGGCCACATTGAGGTTGTGAAAGTGTTTGATGAGACGAATTAAGGTTCAGCTCATACATTTCAAATATTTTGAGCCGTGTTTATGTTTGTCCAGGTCTGCTGGAGGGAGCACTCTGCCCTGCCCAGCCTGGCGCGTCTGTTGGGGCTCCGATCAGTAGCAGAGTGTCTTTCCAGCTAGCAGAGCCACGCTGGGCCAGTTCCAACAAACTGAGAACTTATTTACATTTGTGGGGGAAAATACACCTTTTCAAATATGCCTTATAAGTCATTTCTACCCAGAGAAATATTTCTACACATGTAAACAGGACAAATTGTCAACTTAACTTTGACGTGATTCCCCTGGATGTGGTGGATTACACTCAGATTCAAAGCCAGGTTGTTCCAGTTTGTCCAACAAAACAGGTCTCTCTTCAACTAGATGTTTATTTGAATCCCCCTGGGAAAAGCCAGGTGTTGCCAGTGTACACAGGCCTAATGTGGTTTGGGGAGTTTACCTCAGAGTGCAGACTACAGGTGCTTGTAGGAGTGAGCTGTGCTGCTCCGAAGATAAGATGCTGAGGTGGGAGGAGAGCATGTGTCCCACAACCCCTGAGCAATATGGTCCGAGTCAGGACAGAGATTCAGACAACCAGATTGACTGACTGACTGACTGACTGACTGACTGACTGACAGATACGCACAAACACACACTGCCTGTCTACTCTGAAGGTCAAGGTTGCCACAGTTACCTGCTCTCTCTTTCTGTTCCTTCTTCCGCTCGTTTTCATCCCTCTCTCTCCCTCCCTCGTCTTCTGCTAATCTGTTCCAGAGCATTGTGATCACATGGAAAAAAACATAGCAAGTGCACATATTTCCCCCTTAGCCAAGAGTGAAAAAAACACACACGGGGTTGGGTGGGGTTTAGGGGAGGGAGTGTGTGTGGGGGGT
>NW_024613831.1:0-1986 GCF_008729295.1 Plectropomus leopardus
TGCTCCTATTTATCACTGCTGGATCCTGGTTTGTGTGTGTGTGAGAGCGTGAGCCGTTACTGCTGCTTATCAGAGGGACCCTCGGACCATAATGGATATCTATTCTAGGAAGCTGTCACTGTGGGAGCAGCGAGTGTGCTGGGAGGAGATCAGCTTGGATTCCACTCTCATGTTAGGACTCTGAACACTCCTCTGTTTTGCTGTCCTTTATCATGCAAGTTGATTGTACTGGCTAACGTGATACTTGTTATTACTCTCACACGGAAGTTGTAGCCCTGGCCGGATCGTTATTCTGTTTTTCTGAGTCTCTCTTGGATGTTTTCACATTTTCATTTTTCTCTTCACAGATGAGAAGGAGGACACGGTGTTAGGGAGTTTGCCGCTGCTTAGTTTCCGAATCCGTGGAGTGGAGCCTTCGGATAACATCACCCGCAAGTTTGCCTTTAAGGTCAGTAACATTGTGGTGGGGGGACAGAGGGTGCTTGGAGAAAAAATAAATGCAGAAAGATACATTTCAGGCTTTAAGAAATGTTCCAATGACTGTGACTGTTGGCTGCTGAGTGACAGCAGCTTGTAGCAGAACTACTCTGAGCCTTGAAGACTCCTCCTTGTGCAATGTGACTGCTTATTGCAAAAGCAGGATTTAATAATGTTTGAACTTGTTCCTCGGTTGCATGACTGTGGCTCTGAGAAGGGTGTTGGTTTGGTTCTGGTTGACTGATAGAAGCTGACTGGCATGTCATGGCTAAATCACATGATGTTATTTATGACTGTCAAAGGGGTTTGGATTGATGTTTGTGTGTTTTTTTCAGTTGGGGAGGCAACCTTACAGTAGGACCTCTGGATTTTGATGTTGGATCAGATTCTGTTTTCTTTTTTTGTGTGTCGTCGGGGGTGGGGGTGAGATATTGCTTATTGTAAATGTTCTGTATACTACATCACAACCACAAGAGTGGCTGTGGCTCAGAGGGAGAGCAGTTGTCCTCTAAATGGACGATCAGCGGTTCGAACCCCGGTTCCTCCAGGCTATATGTCGAAGTATATTTGGGGGTGTGAGTGTGAGTGGGAGGTGGCATCTTGTACAGTAGCCTCGGTCACAAGTGTGTGAATGGGTGAATGTGACATGTAGAGTGAATGCGCTTTGACTGTTTCTCCCCTTCATTTCTCCTCATGTGCGCTGAGGTAAACAGCCAATCAGAGTAATTTCTTTTGCCGATGTGCTTCACTGTTGCATAGGCGAATTCAACATGCTAGATCAGCAGAAAAAAAGCCACCTTGGACTGTCGAGGGCCAGTGATGCAGGACACAGCACAACGACAAGGTTCAGGAATGCTTTCCGTCGGCTTAACATTGACAGATGGCTGACCGCCAGCTTGGTGTGTCAGGGCCTATAAACACTTTTTTTTTCGTCTAATGAAGTTTAGTTGTTATGGAAGAGGCTGCAAAAGCTGCTTGACTAGGCAGGCACCAACAACAGTTGGACAGGTGACAATGATTGCATAATGAGTACATTTCTTAAAAATCTTGAATAAAGGCCCGCCATATACAACTTTTTTAGTAGCATCACATCTGTGATGTCCAAGATGGACGGAACATTATCCCAATTAAAAACATAATTGTCTGATGACATAGTGGTATTGCTCTGTAAGGCTCATGTATTATTGGCAGGAGGCAATGACAGTCACATCAGTTGTATAATTGCTGTTCTTTTTAAACAGATCCAGGTTGTTTTTCCTCAGATCCTGAAGAATCAGTCAGCAGCACAGACAGTTGAGATAAAAAGAGCTCCAGAGGCAGCAGCACACAACACTGACAGAGTAGTTTGTCAGAGCTGAATAAAGATGAGACGAAGAGGATGTAATGTAGGTTAGCTGAGTCTGAATCAGCTGAGGAAAGCTTTATATAAGTTGGAAAGTTAGTCTTGTTTCCCCTTCAGCATCAGCATGATACACACACACACACACACACACACACACACACACACAC
>NW_024613832.1:0-2941 GCF_008729295.1 Plectropomus leopardus
GTTTCAAAGGGCTAATCACTCACTATATTTACCTAGAGAGATGAAAGTCCCCCTTTTTCAGAAATGTGTGTGAGAAGTTTTTAGCTTACAGCAGCCACATTCAGCTGAAGTGAGACACAGTGCCAGAGAGAAAAGAGAACAGGTACATCAGTGTAGACCAATCAGAGAGAAGCCTGGTTGAACTGAGTAAAGTGGAGGCTGCGAGGTGGCAGAGGAGGCAGGCGTCAGCTGCAGCCGAGAGGAGACATCACCTCCGACTCCCTGAAGCTGACAGCTCCACTACTGAGAACACAAAGTGTGTATGCTGTGTCTGCATGTGTGTGACTGAGTGTTGGAGGGGGGAGGTACTGAGGCTGTGTGGAAGGTGTAATAATCATTTGTGATTGAGTGTGTGGGCTGGCTTTTAATGACTTTGTGCTTTCTGCCTGTGGTGTACAGAAGCTGGAGGCATGAACATGTCAAGAAGCAGCTTGAAAAATCCTTCTGCACGACCTCATCACTGTCACTCACACACCCACATGCAGCTCTGTCACAGATGCTCACACACACACATACACACACACACACACACACACTGTACTTTCTTATACATTTTTTATGTATGAGGACCCTCACTACTCCTCATTACAATAATGCATCTAAACACCTAAATGCCATAAACACACTAAAATGACATTTTACTGTTTTCACTCACTTTGTCCTTTTTTAAGTACACATACTGGGCATTGTGATTTATTAAATATTATCAGTAAATATTTCTTTTCTGATTATTATTGATCAATCGATACTACTTACACATAAACATAAAACGTTATAACCTAACAAATTCTGAGGAGAGGCTGTGTTTACATGGATGTCAAATCAAAAAGTATTTTAGCCCAGCCACCAATTAAAAGACAGAAATGCATGTGACCGCCTGAGAAGTGCACGTGACTGCTGAGAGCTACACATTATCATTTGATAAAATGTCAGGGACAGAGCAGCAGGCAAGGTAGGATGAGCAGATGAGGTGTTAGGACACTACTGAAACAAAGGTAAATAAGGAGAGAGTGTGCAACAAAGGAAGGAAAGAAGAAAAACACAACAAAAAATAAAAAATAAATTACAAATAACAACTAGAATTACCGCCACACAATTTGCCTCCATGCGCCTGTCAAGTTGCTGTTAGTAAGTATTTTTATGATTATGCATCCTCCATAGGTAGTTTAGAACTCTGCATCTACCTCAAGTACCGACCTATATATTGGGAAGTCTTAGTGCCTGCAAGTTATGTTTGACCATGGATACCTGAGCTGGACCAGTGCCAGTAAATTTAGCAACACAAATACATGCCTCATTCCTAAAAAGAAGTCCAATACCTGACATGCTAGTAATTGACACCTACCATATACGTCACAGAATTGTATTAATCCTGCTGCCTTTTTAAGTGATCGGTGTCAGCCAGCTTTCTATGTTCTGCGTCAGTTAGTCTGCGTTTAGTCTCTGTCTGGGCTGACCCGAGCGCTCGTCTTTGTTGTACTTGTCCTCATTTGTGGTCTTTGTCTTAGTTCGTCTTTGTACTCATCTTCATTTATGTTGTACTCGTTTATTGTACTCGTGTTCATTGTAATCATAATTGTATACTTAAACTTTTACTCATATTAAACGTGCTGATTGAAGCTTCAACCAGTGTCTCCATTTTTCAGAAGTCATCACAGAAAACTCATACTATCATTGACATATGCTGTTTTCATTAATGTCTGTGAAAACATGGATGCTTCACACACATTTTCTCCCCGCAGCACAGAAGATCTCTACAATCAGCACAGTTTACAGATCAGTGTCACCAATTCAGTATCTAAACAAACTTCTCCCCTTCTGTTCCTGAGATATGACACTGAGTCATGGCCAAAGAAGTGGTTTTGCACAACACTTGTAATGTTACAGTTGACCTTTGACCTCCTTTATATTAATTTCACAACTTTATTGCTATGTCCTATTATTAGTATGAAATTTGAGCACATGAATTCTTGATTTATGGTTAACTACATGTTCTATGAAGTCACCATGACCTTAAACTTTGATCTTCAACCACCAAATTCCAATCAGTTCAGTTCAGTTCATCCTTGATATATCGCATTCACAAGAATGAAACAAATGTAAGGTCACTGTTGACCTTTGACCAACAATATCTAATCATCTTATTCTTGCATCCACTCCAACATTTGTGCTAAATGAGACAGACAAGGTCACAATAACCCTGACCTTTAACCTATGACCACCGAATGGTCATCTTTGAGTCAAAGTGGACCTTTGTGCTTAATTTAAAACAATTACCTTAAGGCGTTCTTGAGATGTCATGTTAAAAAGGAGATAGACAAGATCACAGTGACCTTGATCTTTGACCTGCAGCCGCCAAAATCTAATTAGGTCATCCTTGAGTTCAAGTGACAACCTGTGCTTCATTTGAAAAAAAAAAATCCCATCATTTTACTGTTATGTAGACTTTAAAACCACAAAAAACAAAATCCAAAATCTAAGACGTCTCATAGCAGTCTATTGCCCTTAGAGTAAACTTAACCTTGGTTAATTCTGTTTATTTTTCTTGAAGGAGCTAACTGACTGCAATAAGGTTTAATTTTATCATGATGTTTCAGTTCAAACAAGGATTTCCAAACCAGTGTTCTGTAAAAATAAGCAAATCAGTCTTTGTAGTCTGATTCTTAAAGTTGGAGAAGAAGATGTTTTTATATGTTGTGCTTGAGCGTTCCCTAGACTGGGCTTAAAGTTTATTAGAAGAGAAAACTGACTAGCCTCTTCCTACAATAAGACATATTCTGAAGATGATGTGATTATTTCCAGGATTTTACAGGATGTAACTGTAATATTTATCAACAACTTCTTAATTTTTTTTTCTTTCATCTCTCTAGGTAAATATAGTGAGTGATTAGCCCTTTGAAAC
>NW_024613833.1:0-1310 GCF_008729295.1 Plectropomus leopardus
TACATTACTGTCACCTAATGTTTGGGCAAAACTGTCCCTAACCCGTCAATGTTGCTTTTTGTAAAAATTGGTCTTAATATTTCATTAAGACTGGTAAGTGGCATTAAAAAAGTCTTTAAAAGTACCCAATTCCCTTAAACTGATTTAATATAAAACTACAACAATTAGGTGAGGAGAACTTGTTAATGTCACGGAAACTGGCAGACAGGAAGTAGTGCGCATATATTTCTGTGTTTGATTAGATTCACTGTTAAAATAAACTTTATGTTTCAATTTTACAAAGCTGGTGTCCAGGCTACCTTAAAATTTTAAGTTGACTAAATTTGAGAATACAAATTGAGTTAACTTTGGAATAATTCTACTTGTGATCTCAGATTCAGTCAACTTGAAAATTTAAGGGAGCATAGAGACACTAACTTTTTACATTTTAAAACAAATAGTGAGGGCACCTGACTGACAGGAATATGATGTTTCAGAACACACAATGTGAGTCACAACTGTGCCATTAAAAGGACAATGCTTTCTATTTCTGTTGGAACTTAAAAACAACAACAACAACGACAACAACAACAACAACAAAACAATAATAATAATCATAATAAATCCAGGTGGATCTATTGGTAAAGAATGGTGAAACGGTTTTTATCTGACAGTGTTTCCCACAGACTCTGTTTCAAGCCTTCTTGCGGTGTCAAACACTTCCAAAGAACAACTTGAAAATCGAATGATAGTGATTAGGCAACTATTACTTGTTTGGCATCTTTTATTTCATATTAATCTCAAAGACATGCCTACATCTGAAAGCATCTTGTGAGAATCTTTCGGTGAACTTTAAGGGAGCCAGGTATCAGACAGACTTGTCGATTCATAGCTCTGTGTTTTCATCTTACAACCGGAACTCAGTAACGTTCAAAGGTCTTGACCCAAGCAGAGAGTGCTCTTAAAGAGTAATCACAATCAGAGTCCGTTAAAATTAACGTGCCTGAAGGGTTTCAACTGTTTATCACGTACACATGTATTTATACAGAGTAACCCTCCATGAATAAACCTAACAGGAGACTCCAGCACATGTTGGGTGGAGCTGAATGTGTGAAAACCCTCATATGATTGTGCTCAGCTTATCTCTGTCTTATGATTTCCTGTCCAAACCCTAGCTGATGATTTTCAAAAAAAAAGATTTATTTAGTGTTAACTACAAAAATGTGGCGAGATATTACTCACCCTTTTTACTGATTTGTAACAAATTCAGTCAGAAATAACTCCACAACTACTTGATGGGCTGCCATGAAATCTGGCTCCGACATTCATGG
>NW_024613834.1:0-1209 GCF_008729295.1 Plectropomus leopardus
GTAGGGCTGCTGCAGCTCTCCGTAGGGCTGCTGCAGCTCTCCGTAGGACAGCTCGCTGTTGCTGCTGCCTCGGGGGTTAATCGGTTACACGGCACGGTTACAGGTTCGATATTTTTGTGTTTTGGCTCTGTGGAGCCTCAGAGTGTGTCAGTATTTAATGGACAAATAAGACTTTTAAAAATATTTTTAAAAAGACTGTAATGAAATGCTTTAACCCTTTGAAACCTGGGTAAACTGGCCTGATTTCTTTCAAATACACGGTAAGAAGGCAATCAACAACTTAAGAAGAAATGACTTAAACTAGTACTAAAATCCTGATATTAGCAGAGAAAAGGGCGGGAAAACAGGGAAGACAACCTGATTTAGAAATATATCTTTCTCTGGAGTTTGTTTTCGATGGCTTTTTTAAAAAAGAAACTAATTTATTGCAGTTTTCAGGACATTTTTAGCCACATTGCTCATTGCATTTTCCCATATTTTGTAAAGAAATAAAACCAGTTTGTTGAAGGTCAAAGGTTTAAATACTTGTGAAAGGCGTCTGTAAGTGATGTCCATCCAGGTTTCAAAGAGTTAAATCAGCTCCACTCTCTTTGTATAACAATTACACAAACAACTACACACAAAGTTTAATAAATTATAGAAAATTACAACAATAAAGCAAACAAAACAATAAAAACTGATAACTAAAAGTCTATAGGTCAAAAATAACATAAATCATTTACAAACATTTATGACCCCAAATCAATATCTAAAAAGTGACCTCCTATCTCTGACCTCTGACCTCTGGCCATCTCTCAGGTTTCTACATGTACATCGAGACGTCGAGGCCGCGGCTGGAGGGAGACAAAGCTCGCCTGCTGACCCCGACCTTCAACATGAACTCCAAAAGCTCCGCCTCCTCCAACAACCCCACCTACTGCTTCGCCTTCTACTACCACATGTACGGAAAACACATCGGTGAGTCTGCGGCTCCGTCTCATACTGAGAAGATTATTAATAATAATAACATTTAAGTTAAAAAAGTGTAAAGACCAAAGTCACATTTTTTGATCAAATAAAAAGAAAACTAAATTTAGTAATAATAATAATGTTTACTTTATCATAATTTGAGCTAGAAATGATCAAAATTACAAATAACTGAAAAGGACATAATTTTGATATAAAAGTTAAAAAAAAAAAAAAAAGTAACTTAGGTCACAATGTTTTATA
>NW_024613835.1:0-2320 GCF_008729295.1 Plectropomus leopardus
TATCTCTCGCCAGCCACCTGGACGGAGACGGAGAGGACGAGGTGGGAAATAAATCAGGTTCGGACCTTGCTAACTTTGAGAACGCTCACACAGAGATTAAGTATTTACAAAAAATACTCTGTTTACAGGAAAAACTTTTTAAAACATTAAATTTGGTAAAAAAAAGTTTGAGTATCCATTTGTCAATGCAGGTTGACAAATTCCCCAATTTTTTTGCAACCTCATTTTTCAAAACACGTCAACTCAAATCTCTTCCATCTCTTAACATTAAAGAGAAGATAGTAAAAAACATTTGGGGAAAAAGGTCGGTGGCAGTGCTGCAAGTGTGTTGGACTTTTGGTTGCATGAATGTTTCCTAAACGCCTCATTCAGGTAATTTAAAACCAAGCGTTTATTTCTTTGTTGCAGCCTGCCATGTACTGACTTTACGTTTGGATATATCTGGGACATCAGAAGGAGGAGTGTAAAATAAGCTGTATACTGTTCGGTTGTTCATTGTACCACACTCTAGGAGCAGAGAGTGTACTCTGGGCACAGATGGAGCAGCAGAACTTCAGTTACAGTGAAAGTGAAACTTAATTGTTCATTGCACTAGGTCTAAAAGTTTGCTTTCACTTGGTTCTGCAGCAGCTGATCAGCTCATGTCGTACATATTTGGACACAGGAGGGGCCTTCTGTCTGGACTTTGTGTTAATGTCGTCAGTATTTGTGCACGTTTTCTGAAATTTTATGAATATGAGCAAAACAGAGCAGAACCACCAGAGACTGTGGGTTCAGTGAGTGTAGTTCAAGTGAGATACGACTGTAGGAGAGGACGAAAACATTTTCAAAAAAGGGGAAACAGAACAAATAATTAATATAGTGAAAAGAGTTCTCCTTCCACATGTCGCGTTTTCTTCATCGGCCTCACAGACCTTCGCCGTCTCGCACTCTCTCTGTACATTATTACGACCTCCTCTACGCTCCCCTCGTTTGATGCATGAAACTTTCGACTCTTCCTTCTCGTGGCATCTATCGGCTGTATTTGTGCAAACATAAAGGACGCGTGAAAGTTTAAGGACACTGATGATTGCAACATTTGGCGTATATATTTTTGTACATGAAGGAAGTATAAACGAGTCTGTAAAGCTGTAACATCACCAGATATATTATCCCAAAACCCCTGTAGTCTGAGCCCGGCTGTAGAGGCACATATAACCTCAGAGGGCTGATTTTTTAAAATTTATTTATGTTTTTAGAGTGCCTTGTTTCAAGAAGTTTGATTTAGTTTATCTGAATACAAAGTTTAACTCTTTAACTCCACACGCAGGAGCATTTTAAGATCTTGAAGTGGGATCAGGCTGAGACAAGAGGAAGGCTGTTTCTCAGGAGCTGATTTTAGGAAGTCTGAGAAAATAGTCAAGATCTCATTTGATGTTAAACTGACTGAATCTTAATTTAGTCTGATGTGTATTCACACAGGAAAAGAAACTAAAAGGGGATTAGAAAATCCTTAATTTTTTTAGTCTTTTATCCAACCGACAATACATGTCACAAAGGAAACACGGGAGCTGCTCACAGCTGGAGAAAATCAAGACTGATGGTGGACTGTGGTGAAGCAGCTCTGTGGAGAAACACCTCACAAAACAAAAAAATAACTACTGAGGATCTGGGAAACATTTTGATGTCTCTTTGTTCAGTTTAAGTCGCAGTGACATTTTAAAGTAGCAGTTTGATTGACGTTTGTTGATTTCTTGTGCTCTAACAAGGACAAAGAAACAACTAAAATTATCATGAATGTCCAAAACAAAGGGGCTAAAGCAAGACTTTTTAAAACAAAGTGAGCAGGAACAAGGTTTCAGCATCTGATCTGCATGAGGTTTAGCACTTTTCAGACGCTCCACCTCCTTATATAAGCTCCCATGGGGAGGTGAGTATCACATGCTCCTCCTTTAACACAGGTGGAATCAATCAGGCTCTTAATGTGTAAATGAGCTGCAAACTTTTCATGTGAAAATGTCGAGCTTTCATGATTTGAGCAAAGCTGAACAGAGATTTGAATCTCTTTTGACCCTTTGAAACCTGAGCAAATTGGCTTGATTTCTTTGAGAGACATGGGAGGAAAGCAATGAGCAACTTAAAAGGAAAAGATCCAAAAATTGGTAAAAAAAAATATAACTAAATAAATAAAGTACAAACATTTTTACTTGATCGTCAGCAAAAAAAGGGAAAGTAAAAGATAAAAAAATTAGGAAATTACTTAAAAAAAAAAAAAATCTATAAAATAATTTTAATAATTTCCTAATTTTTTTATCTTTTACTTTCCCTTTTTTTGCTGACG
>NW_024613836.1:0-1084 GCF_008729295.1 Plectropomus leopardus
AAAAAAAATCTAATTAGCACGTAGTATACTGAAAATTATTCATTTTCTGTTTTGTTTTGTTTTTAGTGTTTAGTGGTGTCATGACAAAAATCTGGCATTTAAAGGGTTAAAATTCTGAAACTTAATGAATATTTGATATTTATGATTAGGACTGATGTTGGTTAAAAAATTAACACAATAAAAGTAGAAAATAATATTAATTTATAATATTTATTTAAGCTTTATTTTAATAAGCACAGTTTGTGTGCAGAGTGACACATTTGTATTAATATTTTGTTATTTTGTTCCTCGCAGTTATTTACTTTTGATAGTTTCACATTTTAGTATCTGCATCTATTAGCTGCAGCAAGCAAACTTTTAACAATAAAGCATGCCAGGCAAGGATAATAACATTGATAACAGCGTTATTTTATAACAGGAGCTGCAGACTTGACGTCATAGATGCATAAATATGTTGGTCAAAAGTCAATGTTTGGTCAATAGTTGGAAGCTTTTTTATTAATTCATGTAGTAAATATCAGTTTTTGAAGTGTAAAATGGTATTAATGTTAACTGCTGTCATGTAAAGTCACCTAGATTAAATATATATTTTTAAAAATAAATAAATAATATATAAAGGAATATATAATATAGAAAATAAAATAAAATAGTAAATAAAAATCATATCATCATATTATTTTATTTTTTTAACTAGAAACAGCTGTNAAAAAAAATCTAATTAGCACGTAGTATACTGAAAATTATTCATTTTCTGTTTTGTTTTGTTTTTAGTGTTTAGTGGTGTCATGACAAAAATCTGGCATTTAAAGGGTTAAAATTCTGAAACTTAATGAATATTTGATATTTATGATTAGGACTGATGTTGGTTAAAAAATTAACACAATAAAAGTAGAAAATAATATTAATTTATAATATTTATTTAAGCTTTATTTTAATAAGCACAGTTTGTGTGCAGAGTGACACATTTGTATTAATATTTTGTTATTTTGTTCCTCGCAGTTATTTACTTTTGATAGTTTCACATTTTAGTATCTGCATCTATTAGCTGCAGCAAGCAAACTTTTAACAATAAAGCATGCCAGGC
>NW_024613837.1:0-2087 GCF_008729295.1 Plectropomus leopardus
TCTATTTTCCCCTCACAGCACACCAGAATGCCTCATTTATTATGTGTGAAAAATCATAAAATGTTTCTATGTAATGCCCCCCCCAGCCGGGTCTCTGTTCCAACGGCTCTTCCGCTCTGCACCTTGGGCTGTGCAGCAAGCAGAGCCAGGCTCAGCGGGCATCCACACCTCCAAGCCGGCCGCGGAGCGGAGCCACAGCACAGAGCCGCTAACGTTAGATAGCATGCTAGGTTGCTAACAACAACGCTGTCTTTACCTGGTCACATGGCTGCTGCTGTAATTCAGCTTGCATTTTTGCATTCGAAATTGTTCATCACAGTACTTAGATAGTAATGGTTTTGTACAATTATTATACAGAGACAGATATGCCACTCACCAGTATCCAAAGCGCACTGCTGGACTGCTGCTGCTCTTGGCTGCTGCTGTCAGTGCTCTGTGCTGCTGTAGCCGCTGATCCGAAAAAAATGAAATAAAAGCGCGCACTGTGACCCTTAGGCTACGTAGGCTACGTCAGCTAAACTAAACAAGAGTACCTTCCAATTAAGATGGCCGACAGCATACATCCAATCCACGCCACAAGTCTCAAGCAGAAGTTAAATAATTGCCGCCAAAATAAAAGCTTACAATCCATGCTGGAAGTATCTTAAGTTTTTTTTTTTTTTTTTAACAACAACTTAAAAAAGATATAGATATAAATTGCTCTTTCTGTGAAGGACACCCTGAAGACATATTTCATTTATTTTGGTCTTGCCCCCTCTTCACCAAATTATGGAAAGATATTTGCAACTTGATTTCTACCTGTATTGATCCACATTTTTCCCTTTGAAAAATAAAATCTTACAATCCATGCCAGAAGTCTCAAGTGGAAGTTAGTTAATCGCCACTAAAACAAAAAATAAAAGCTTAAAAAACACATATGTTTACACATAACATAATTTTATGCATTTTGTGCAGTTACATGTTTGTCATAACGGTATAATTGACTAGTTAATTGTCTCGCCACAACTTTATAGGCTACTGTAAAACTCAGAAGTTAGTTAAAACCCTACAATAATCACTAAGTTATAATGTTAAGGTTATGAATACAAATGTGAATATTGTTTGTGTGGTGGGACACACACGCCCTTCTTTTTTTTATTCAACACAAGGAGGTTATACAGAGTGTTAACTGAAAGTGATCATAGGAAATAACACAAAATGCAAAAATCAATTTATTCAAATTACAGTGTAAACACAAGGAGTCATGTAAAGACACCATTTCCAAACCATATTCAATTGTGAGCAGAACATTAGTTAGGAAATTATTAATCATAGGCTATCGAGTAGTTTGACTGTGATAAACTGCCTGAGCAGTAGCCTAAGTCTCAAACCAGTGGGCAGTCAGTCAGTCAAAAAAAATAATTGAGGCACATTTCACCTTGTTACAGCACAGCACACCTGACAGCTGCTTTCATGTAGTCACAGAGTTATTAGGAAGAAATATAGAGCCTGTAGATTTTAATCAGGGTCTTATTCATAATCAGAATGTTTCACTTGTCTTATCATGTCTGTATTAATGTTAATTATGAAAGTTAGTCCACCATTGTTTAACTGGGATTTTGATAGTAGGATGAAACAATAAACGGAACGCATTTAAAAACAAACAAACAAACAAACAAAAACACAGCAAATGCTGTCTAACCTATACATAATTCTTCCCCACAGTCATGACTTTCTGATTAAACTGGGGCCCATGTTACTGAAGCAACATGGGCCCCAGATATTATTACCATGTTCCACCCCATTACATCCCTTTTTGGGCCCATACAGTAGGCCCACATGGGTTTACTATGTAGGACCCATGTTACCAGAGGTGTGGACTTGAGTCACATGACTTGGACTCGAGTCAGACTCGAGTCATGAATTTGATGACTTTAGACTCGACTTGACAAAATGTTACAAGACTTGCAACTCGACTTGGACTTGAAGAGCAATGACTCGTGACTTCACTTGGACTTGAGCCTTTTGACTTGAAAAGACTTGCTACTTTCACCAGAACAGAAAGATTAAAATATATGTTAGAAACGAACGCTCTGCATCTCTCTCTC
>NW_024613838.1:0-2717 GCF_008729295.1 Plectropomus leopardus
CGCTTACAATATCTTATTTATATAACATATTAGATTCTGCTTTTATGATATATTATTTTCTAAACATAATAAACAACATCTTTGTCACAAAGTGAAAGCAGCCAAAATGTGGAAAAGTGCCGTTTCTGTGCTCGTGCGGTCGGTTAGTTTGGATTAAATATAAGCTAAATAAATATATAAAATATAAAATATTTGGTTGTAGTAGCCGAAATGTCTGTCTGATTTGTATTAATAGAGTAAATAACTTTAAATTCACCTGGCATGTTTAGTAATCGCGCCTTCCGCAGTTTATGGCGCTTTTAGAGACCAACACGTGCGGTGAGACTTCATGTCAGACAACATTCAGAAGTCCGTTTGAAAATCACCAGATTTAAGAAAACGTGATGAATGAGAGGCAGACGGAGCTCACCTGAGGGTCGGAGCGGGCTGCTCGCGGGTCGGACAGGTGGACCGGGTCCTGTTTGAATGAATGGAGGAGCGGGCGCGCGGACAGCGGTGGCAGTTAGTGGGAGGAGGACAACACCTCTTCCTTCCGGGACTTTTTCTCATTTGGGACAGCCGCCAAAACGTGTCTCACAGCGGATAATAGTGGAGAAGAAGCTCACATACAGACTTTTAATAGTAATCATGGTTTTTGATCCCACCGAGCAGGGCCGTTTCCACCGGGGGCTCAGCCCGGACCCCCTCCTTGATGAACGAGCTCTGTTTTGATGTTTTTGGGGGGTTTGGTTTTTGTCATTCTAATTTATAGAATGAAAAAAAAAGTTAGGTTTCAAGAATGATGTCATAATATTAAGAGATTAAAGTCGTAATTTCGAGAATAAAGTCATAGTGTAACAAGAAAAAAGCAGTAATTTCGAAAATAAAGTCTTAATATTATGAGAACAAAGTCGTAGTTAAGAGACTTAAGTCATCATATTATGAGAATAAAGCTGTCTGAGAATAACATCATAATATTATGAGGGAAAAAAGTGTTAATATTTTGAGGGGAAGGATAGTAATATTACGAGAATAAAGTCATAATTTTACATGAAAAAAAACAACAGAATTATATTTACATAAAACAGTCCCTCCCCTCTGCTTAAAAAAATATTTGACATGCTTCCCCTGTTTTGCACCACTCCCACCCCCTTCATAAAAAACAAATAGTCCCTTACTATTTTTTGTTTTGAAATAATTTCCAACCTCTTTCTGTCATTTTAAACTTTTTCTAATTTTTGTTACTGTAATTGTTGTCTTTTCTGTTAAAGTTAATTCTTGAGAATTGAACTGAACCATGTCCTTTCTTGTGATTTCACAGCTTCATCAGTAGATGGCATCACACACACCGTCAGCATCACTATAACATCAAAAAAATACAGAGTATCTGAGAGTCAATCAATATGACATCATCTGTCAAATACAGGAGCTGTTATAAAACAAGAGGAGGGAGATGAAGAGGAATGACACAGCGGCTTGCGGTGCAGATCTCTGGTAGCGCTGACTTCTGACACAGTGGCTGGCAGCGCGGATCTCCGAAACAGCGGTTGGCAGCGTGGATCTCCAACAGTGTGGACCTCTGACACAATGGTTGGCAGTGGGAATCTCCGACAACGAGGATGTTCGACACAGCGCCTGGCAGCACCAATCTCCGATGGCGTGGATCTCCAACACAGCAACTGTCAGTGAGTATCTCTGGCAGCGCAGATCTCGGTTAGCGCAGAGCTCTCTGACACAGTGGTTTGCAGCGTGGATCTCCAACAGCGCGGACCTCTGACACAGTGGCTGGCAGCGCAGATCTCCGACACAGCGGCTAGCAGCACGGATCTCCGACACAGCAGTTTGCAGTGTGGCTCTCCAACAGCGCAGACCTCTGACACAGTGGCTGGCAGTGCGGATCTCCGACAGTGAGGACCTCCGATACAGTGGCTGGCAGCAAGAATTTCCGACAGCGTGGATCTCCAACACAGCAACTGGCAGCAGGAATCTCCAATGGCGTGGATCTCCAGTACAGCGGCTGGCAACGCAGATTTCCAACAGCACAGATCTTCGACACAGCAGCTGGCAGCGAGGATCTCTGGCAGCGCATATCTCAGGTAGCGCTCATCTCCATCACAATGGCTGGCAGCGCAGATCTCTGACATCATAGTCATAGAAGTCATAGTAGCCTATAATAAGAAAAATGTGGTAATTTCAAGAATAAAGTCTTAATATAACAGGAAAAAAGTCATAATAGTACAATAATAAAGTCGTTATTTAGAATAAGGACGTAATATTAAGAGGGGAAAAAGTGTTAAAACTTTGAGAGGAAAAAAGTAATATTACGAGGATAAAGTCATAATATTACGAGAATAAATCTTGTAATTTCAAGAGAATAAAATTGTTATTTTACAAGAAAGGGGATATTATAAAATGGAAATAAACAAATTGCCATATATATGAGAGTATGATGATAAACACTCAGAAAGTGACGCCACATGTGAGCGTGTGAGCAGATGAGTTTATGGTTCAGCTGCCCGGCTGGTTGGTCCTGCTCTGCATGTTTAGCAAAGGCCTTCCCCAGTACACGTGGACCTACAAGACCAAATAAGCCCCTGGTTAAATGTAATACAAAAAAAAGTTTGAGCTAAATTTACTTTACAAAGACCTGAAAATGATCAAGATGAGAAAAACTGTAAAAAAAAAAATAAAAATTATATATATATAAAATTTATTAAATAACGCAAATAAAAAACAAA
>NW_024613839.1:0-1839 GCF_008729295.1 Plectropomus leopardus
TATATATAAAGATAAATATAACAAGGCTGTTATATGACAGTGATGACTTTTCATTCATTGGTTTGTAGCAGAGAACAGCAAAATTACTTTAATAAACATTAACAGCAAGAGAAAGTGCAGCTGGTATCTGTGTATTGAAACTGTGGAAAATGAGCATTGAAACCATTTCAGGTATTCAGAATTAATATGTATTGACAATCAATATTTTTGACTACACTAATATCATTATCTTTAAATCACCAACTTTAAAAATGTCATTTGTGATGCATATAGATACCACAAGTCTCAATTATATGACAGTTTACTTGAACATTAGAATATTGCCAAGGTCGTTTCATTGTTTTCATCCTCCAGATTTGATGATGTGAAAGAGCAATAACAACTTGCCCAAAGCTTATCAACTTTTGAGGGTCTGTTTCCATTTTCTCCTAGATGTGTCTGTCATAGTGATGTTCAGGAAGGCTCTTCATTCATGTCAATACTGATGACCGAAATACACCTTGCTCACATTTTAGTTTTGCAGTGTCTCAAATTGTTCACTTAAAATGCTTTTGACAGCTTGGAGGACACACAGATAACATTCCCCACAACTGCTTCACTTTGTGCTTATAGTTATTATCAGGTTTCTGACACATTTTCATGGCAAACATTTATAAATATGTCCATGACTTTTCAAGGACACATAATAAAACTTCCATGACCATAATTAATTAATTTAATTATTGTATTGTAATTATTGTAAATAGTAAATAAAACACCTTGTGTTGATGCATGTTAAATCCACATTAAATCAACAGCTACAGAAAATCTGCCACTGTGGCATTTGCATTATTTGCAGTTATCGATGGAAGATTCATGTAAAAAATTATTCCAGTAAACACAAGAAAATTCCATCATTTTTTTAACCCCAAAACATTTAAGGATTTTACTTATGCCATCTTTTCTAGGCCTGGGAAATAAGATTTAGACTCCATGATCTTTCCATGACCATGGGATCCCTGTAATTAGTATGTCATATGAAACATACAAATTAGCCAGTTATCTGAAGACAGTTTGAGACAGTTTATTAATAAATTACACGGTATTGGACCAATACATAGACTTACGTACACACTGATACCTGTTCAAAAATCCTGGACATAATGGGAGGCATAGTATCAGTGTTGCAAAAACACTAAAAAATAAATAAATTAGGTGAAAAAAATGAATACTCTTGTAAAAAAAAAAAAAAAAAAGTTCTTTTGATTGCTCTGGCCTGAGTGAACAGGGTTTCCTCAGTAAGAGGATCACAAAGTTTAACACACAATAAGGTGTTCCCATCCAGAGCTATTCATTCGGGATCCCCCTCTTTTCCCCACTGTAGCGCTGCGCTGTGACTGCAGGGGGCCGCTGGCCACAGATGGTTCTGCAGAGTGGGCTGCACTGACTTTCTTTGTTTTCCCATGAACATGTTTGGCGTGTAATCCTGGATTAACAGAGAGACTTTGTGTTAATTTACAGCTGTAATACAGCATTCAATTAATGGTGGTGCTCCCAAACACACACACACACACACACACACACACACACACACACACACACACACGGGTATTATGGGCAAGAGATTGTGTGATTTGCCTGACTCTTTGCTCGGGGGAGTTCGAGGTAATAGAGATCCAATCAGAGATCTCTGTGGATGTCCACCTCATTCTAAATCCCAAAGGAGGCACTGCAGCTCATATATACACTTCCTATGAAACACATAGGTAATGCTTTTGTGTGTGCACAGTCACACCACAGTCACACCACATGCGCACACACACAGGCACACACTATCAATGACAGAGGGTGCCTCAGAAA
>NW_024613840.1:0-3590 GCF_008729295.1 Plectropomus leopardus
AGAGAGAGAGAGAGAGAGAGAGAGAGAGAGAGAGGGAGAGAGAGGGTAGAGGGGGGTATGAGACCATGTGACCCGGCCAAGGCGCAGGCCGCGGAGCTTTTTTTAGTCGTAAACATCAACACAAGACACAAAGTTAGCAGGAGGATCAGCATCGACAAGAAAGATGACGAGAGAAGAAGAAAACTGGAGAGAGAGTCAATGTTAATTTGAAATGCCTGAACTATGAACTGTTTTAAAGCTCTCTGCCATTGGTTGCCAGTTTCCAATAAATCTGGTTCACAGGTGACTTATCTTGGGTCTATCTGTCGAGAAAAGTAGAGTTATTATATTATATGAAAATTAATTATTATATCACATGAAAATAAAGAACTTCCCTTTTTGATGAGAGTAAAATAACGTAAGAAAAAAATAACAAAATGAAATAATTTAAAAATCCAGGCAGTAACAATCAAAAGTCAGTTATAAACAAGAAGCAGGTAATTTAAATAGTGATTTTTTAAACTGGTAAACAGCTGAATTGTAAATAACTAACTAAATAAAAAAAAGGCTAGATGAGTTTCTGCATGGTGCAACTAAGCAATGCAAGACATCTGTCAAAGTGCTGCAAGTGCTTATATATAACGTCAACCATCTGCTGGACTGTCTGGTAGATGCTAACTTGAAAAAAAAAACAACATCTCAATTCAGGCTCCACTCACTACATTTTTCCAGAGCTTTCAACCACACCTCAAGGTCCTGCTCAACTCAAAGCACTTATTTTGCACAGAAGTGGCTCCAGAACTCTGCTGAATTTTAAAAGTGAGCAGTGTTTACAGAGAGGAACAGATCATTCACGTGTGAAACAGCCAGATTTAGCTGCCAGATAAGGTTTCAGCATCTTGCTCAAGGACACTTCTGCAGCATGGGTTGGTTGAATTCATTTTTCAGCTAAAGTACCTTATTTCTGCAGAGAAATCAAATCTGAATGTTTTTTTTTTCTGGCTGAACTGAATATAATCTGTCAGATGATGTACAATATAGGACAATAAATATCAGGATTAGTTGTTACTGAACACAGATGTTGACCAGTAGTTTGGAAATATCAGACAAAACAGAGGTTAAGTCAATGTTTCAAGCAGCAACAGTGTGTGACATGAGCATTGGTGGATCATTGTTTGTAATCAGTAGCTATGGCGAATGCACACCAGCCAGCAGCCAAACAGTAGCAGAAGCTGAACATTTGTCAACACTAACAGACATTTTGTACGGCTTAAGAGACTAGAAGCAGATCTGAAGTTTTCCTAAAGGCTAGAGGAGTTTTACCTCTGACATGTTACATGTCGCTCGAGGCTTCAGATGTAATTATTGGGAAAGTTTTCTTGACAGTGATGCCATGCTTTAGCCTGAGGTATTGACCCGATATTCAATACTGGCATCAGTGTCAGGTCATCTCTGAACCAAAGACACGCTGAGAGGAGGCACACCCACATCAGATCCTTAACCAACACATCAGCAGTAGCTACAAAACCCATGCAACATATCACATCCTTAAGAAAATTATTTGTGCAAGATTTAGACAGTTATTTGTACTTTTTAAAAAAAAAAAAAAAAAAAAAGCTTTCCGTAACAAGACAAAGTTTTAGACTATCATCAAGATCAGTGGATTTTAAAGGGTTAAAGGCTAACTTTGGTATTTTCAACCCAAGCACTATTTTCCCATGTTTTTGTGTTAAAGTAGCATGTTTGTTTTGTTTTGTTTTTTTTAAAATCGGTCGAGTATTGAGCGAGACTGCTGCAGCTGGCAGCTACAGGTTGCAATGTAACCATTTGGGGTATTTTTGACAGGCTCAGACTGTTGCTATAAATGTCTGATAACATTATAAAAATGACCCTTACAGAGATACTTTTTGTGTATGGAGAAACCATGAAATCACCATCACCAAACACATCAGACCCCATATAAATAAACAATAATTTCTATCGTTGAAAAATACACTTCATTCAAGTCAACAGAAACTTAATTAAACTAACAAAAGCAGTAGTGGTTCAACTTTCAACATTCCAACAATCACTTACTCTGGTTTGATTGAAATGAACCTTTAATTCACCCGGTTAGATGTGAAATTATGCTGGATATATACACACTTAAATTACTGTTATATTTCAGTGGAGTCTGGTGTGTTTGGCGATAGCGATTATTGGGCTGTTTCTGGTTTAACAAAAAGAACTCATTAACAGAAAGATGTATCTCCATAATGTTGTTTGGCACTTAGAATAAGAATCTGAGCCTGTCAATGACCAAAAAAAAGCTGTTTTAGTGGACATAAACTGACAATGCACAAATGCCCCAAGTGATTACACTGCAGCCTCTTAAGGTGCAGTGTTATCACTTGTAATCGCTCAGCACTGGACCAATTAAAAAAATAAAAAAAATTTCATTAGTTGCTATAGAGGCAAAATATAAAAATAGGGTCCAGGTGAAAAAAAATACAGAAGTCACCTTTTAATTTCAGCTGATTTTGTTTTTTTTTTTTAGAAGATTATGATATCCTTCCAAGTTGATAATAAACACAAATAGGTATCACCACAGAACTTGACATACATATACATTTTTTTGAGTTCTAATCCTGCTGCGCGATTATTTTCATATTTTTAGTGCTTTTTGCCACAGCTGGCAGACAGGAGGAGCCCAACAGTGCAAAGGGTTGTTTATGTGTTGCCATAGCAGTCAACACAAACGGCGTTGGCAGATTTTCACTTGACTTTAACGCTGCCTAACAAAGCGTTATTGCCCTAAAAAATGGGACTGTCTGGGTTTTAGTAGCTATCCACCCAAACACCCGAGAATCACGAACAGACTCTGAATAACGTAACATTTTATTAAAGAATTGCTCGACAGACAACTCTCTCAACGATGAAAGAAAAAGGAGCTACAAAGGACAAAGAAAGAAGTTGTTTTTCTCCAAAAAGACTCGTTCTTTTTTCCAGCTAATAGTTTGTCTAAATTTTCTGACTATGCACGGACAGGTCACCAATCCCCGTCCTTGCCTTTTTCCCTGTACAAGCCAAGACATGTATGTACAAGGGTCATTATAGGAACATAAAAACTACTTATTTTTCTTCTAAAATACAACAACTAAAAAAAATGTAACTTCAGTACAATGGACAAGAAGAAACACAATGTTTTTTTTTTCTTTCATAACAGGTAAATACTAAAAAAGTACAGTCTTTTTTTCTCGATATAAATACATGAAGGATAAATAATAATAATACAAAACAGAAAGTCTTTTTAAACTGGCTATAACAAATAAATATTTATATATGAATGTTCACTTGAACACACATTGGCGAAAGACGCTTTGATTGGAGGGCCTTCCGTCTTCAAAATAAGATTTTATTATTATTATTTTTTTACCTTTAACCATCAAAATGTAAACTCTAAGTGCAACAATGATGCCCAGATGTGAAAAGCATGCGTGTAAATCTGCACTTTTGAAAAACAATACAGAGGGTTTATTTCCAAGAACAACAGAGAGGGAAGTCCATAATGAGAATTTGTTTAACTTAAAAAAATTAGTGTTTTGGCTATCTGGAATTTTAAGTTGACTGAA
>NW_024613841.1:0-2042 GCF_008729295.1 Plectropomus leopardus
CAGATACATTGTCCTCACTCTCTGGGTCTAACACTTCAACTGGTTTTCACAATGACAGAAAAGCGCTCGCACACACACACACACACACAGTTGACCTAACCGCCATCAAAACCACTACATGATTTCTCACAACTTGAAATTAAATCTTAACCATAACCATTTGACTAATGTTTCTAATGTCAAGAATTAACTCTGAGCCTCACATAGTGACTGAGTAATCTGAAAATTGCAAACTTCATTTGCTGAAGAAAATTATGGGATTTGATCAAAAGCTGCAGAACAGCCACTAAATGGAAAATAAGGTGAGAGTGTTTTATCAACCCTTGTAAGCCTGTTTTCATTACGAAGCCTTTAAATACCGCCACTTTCGCTTTAAGTAAGATCCTGACGCCAAAAGTGCTCTTTTGTGGCTGATGAGTTTTAGCTGAGAACACGGCCAGACAGAATGGCCAGACAGAACGCTTTGAAATGTTATTATACGCCTGTGGATTACCAGATGGCCAGATGACTGGAGGGCACCCTGGTTGGAACCCTATAAGGCAGGCAGGGTTGGAAGTGGACTGATCCAACAAACCCTGGACTTTCATGCAGAAGTCTGATGTTCACTTCTTGTCTGAATGTGACCTTTTTAAGCTACACGTTACTTCGTTCCTATTTTGCCTACCTTACCATCTGTGGCAGCATGTGCTTTTGTTGCCTTAACATAACCACGTGCAGCATCATCCTAGCATGTGCTCGTGTTGACATCATGGTGGTAGCACCCTGGAACATCAAGGGCAGATGCAGAAGGATACGTCATATGTAGACGAAGAAGTCCACTGCAAAGCAGCACATTTGACAACTTGGGATGAGAATGTGTTGAACTATTACAGCTACACACACACACACACACAAAAGCACCTCCTCACGGGTGCACAAAGACCAGATTAAGCAATTTCTGCTCGTTCCTGCTCTGACATTTATTGACAGAACCTGAAAACTGAATTGTCTTTTGCAGCAGTGTTGTTTGAATTATGTATTCCAGTTTTCTTTAAAAATAAACAGAGCCCAGTAAAAAAAAATTGCAGTCAAGCAGCTCCTCATCTTCAATATCTGCAAAAACAACCGAAGCATGGTGATAATCATCTCCTGCAAGAGAAGCAGCCTCAACAGCAATGCTCACTCAGCAGTCTCAGTGATGAACTGTTGTTGTTAGACACACAGAAGGCAGAGGAAACATCCAGGCTGTTTTCTATCACTTTGAAAGAGTTGTAGTTACATTGTGCATGAGGAGAAGCTGAGAAACAGAAAGTGTTGTGTGCTGCTCCTCGTCTTTCCATCAACTCTATCTGAATTACAAATTAATAATTGCCACGCATGCCTCTGAACCATGTTTCCATGGTGCGCGCACACACACACACACACACACACACACACACACACACACACACAGCTGCAGAAACATCACCAGCTAACCTTAGGGCAAACCCTGGGGCTACAGTACAATATGCTAATTTATGAATTCATTAAAGATCCTCTGGGTATCAAACACTGACAGTCTGTCTGTCTGTCTGTCTGTCTGTAGACTTGACAGGTTGCTCTGAAAAGTTTGTCGTCATCTCATATCCTCATAGTCACAACGGATACTACTTGGGTATTTATAGCAGACACACCTAATATGGAAAGTAGCATTTTGTTAAAACACACAAAAAAAACAGAGAACATGTACATTAAAACACCAAAAAAGTCAGAACACAATTACTTCTTCAGACTAATCATAGCAAAAGTTAGCTGACACTGTTAATATTGAGCTTTGGACCTGTCTTGAGTGCAACATGGTGTAAATGCGCCAGAAGATTAGTATTATAAATCTCATATCGTCTGCCCAAGAGAGTTAAAGACATGCTAAGTAGGAAGGGAGGTCACACTCAATACCTGCAATTTTAGCCTGATGAAGTTGTTGTGTTTTCTTGATAATATACAGCAGGCATCACCAAATGGCGGGCCGCGGTCCGGGTCCGGACCGAGTGATTGGTCTGACCGGACCCACGAATCTCCGATCA
>NW_024613842.1:0-3530 GCF_008729295.1 Plectropomus leopardus
AGAGTTTTAACTTCACACACCACCTTAGAGTCCCGTTATTTTTCGTGGTGTATGTATTAAGGTGTGTGTTTTCTGTTTTCTCAGGAACTCGTTTATGGACGATCACTACGTGGAGTTCAGTAAACACTCTCAGGACCGAGTCATCGGCACCAAGGACCAAGTCGCACACGTATGTGACCCAAAATAATGCAGTGTCACTGAACAGCTTTTCCTCTTTAGTTTTCTTTGTTAGTAACCGGTGGACGTACCTGGTAAATCTTTCCAACTCTTTCTCTATTTTTTATTTTACTCATTTTTTTTAATGCATGACATCCTGGAAAATCCTGACATCCTGGTAAATCAGAAAACATTGACTCAAAACTCCCACACGATATTTTGCTGTGTCCTTTCTGTGTGCTGCAGATCTACGACATCCAGACGGGTCAGAAGACTCTGACTTTAAACGACCCGGCTCTCGCCAACAACTACAAGAGGAACTGCGCCACCTTCAACCCCACCGACGACCTGGTGCTGAACGACGGCGTGCTCTGGGACGTGCGGGCGTCACGGGCCATCCACAAGTTTGACAAGTTCAACATGAACATCAGCGGCGTTTTCCATCCCAACGGCCTGGAGGTCATCGTCAACACGGAGATCGTATCCTCTGATTTAAGTCGTTTTTACACGCCAAACTGCTCTTTTAAAGCAATGATTCAGAGTATAAATACACTTTGCACCTTTTGCTTTTGTAGCTTTAAATACACATGAAGCTTAATGGCAAAAACTTAAAAAATAACTTGTTTTGTCAGGGAACGGTCTGTTTTTTTCTATTGCCTAATTATTGAAATGAAATCTACATTTAAAGGGTTGACAGAAAGGCTGGTTTATGTTCTTGCTGGTAATCTCAGTTAAGCATGAAGACTGGAAACGGAGGGAAACATGTTTTATCTCATTTTAGTTTTATCCATTCAGAAACTCGTGTATTATGACGTGACGGTTTTGAGGGGTTGATTTTTACCGTATTTTGTCTGCCACAGTGTCAAACCATTCTTTTAAGAATTTGTGTTTGAAATTTTGTTTTCATTGTGCTGTTTAAGCTTTAAAATTCCTTTGTAAATAATGTGAAAAAAATTAGTTGGGACAACACTTACTTTTTATGAGAAATCAACTTTGAAAGTTACAAATATTTTTTCTTGAGCCTTCCTGAATGACTGGGTGAAAATGCATGACATAAATAGTGCCATAAATACTGCGCATTATCTGAAATTATCATTATCTAAAATGATCAGACGAGGTAAAGTTAATACAGTTTTATATACATAAGAACTCCAAATTCAGACTCAAGAACTGAGTGCACTTTATTATCCGTTTATTTATCATAAACAGATAATAAAGGTACATTAAAACACAACAGAAAAATCTCAACTAAAAAAATCTGTAGTTTTCGGCCTTGACAGCAGGCGTCAGTGGGACCTGAGGACCTTCCACCTCCTGCACACCGTCCCCGCTCTGGACCAGTGCAGACTGGTCTTCAACAGCAACGCCACCATCATGTACGGAGGTACGAGCGGCTTGTTTTGTTCCAAACTTAACGTTTTTTTAGCAGCGTGTTTGTCTCACTTCATTCCTGACGTGTTGTGTTTGACTTCACCTCAAAACAGCGATGCTGCAAGCCGACGATGAGGATGACGCCATGGACCAGCAGATGAAGAGTCCCTTCGGCTCGTCCTTCAGAACCTTCGACGCCACAGACTACAAGCCCATCGGTAGGCCGAACTTCCTGTTTGTTTCAGACTTAATCTTATATGCATTTTGAGAAACAAAAAAAATGGCCAAAGATGCCAGATATTTCCCATTTCTGTTGGAAAACCAAATCAATACTTTTATTTTAATAAAAAAGGAGTATATCTTTCACGTGTTTCACTCTGAAAAGGGCTGTTTTTTCAACATTTGATATAGATAATTAACTTTTTCACTGGACAAAAAAACATCATGTTTTATGTTACAAATAAACATTTGGGCATAAAATTGTCTCTTAATTCAATTCAGTTTAATTCAAAACTTTATTAAAGACTCAGCTCAAAGAGAGGTCCATAGGTCATAAAAAAATAAGAAAATAAGAATTAAAAAGAAAATAAAACGTGTCAGTTTTGGTCTTAGATTTTATTCCGAGTGGCATTAAAAAAGTATTAAAACGTCTTAAAACTATCTTTCTTTAAGCGGCAGAACTCTGATGTCACATGAATTAGCTTTCCGGGGTTTTTACAGGCGCCAAAAGAGGCACGTTTAATCCCACAGATATGACACACTAAACCTTGATTTTATTTATTTATTTATTTATTTAACAAAAAAAAGAAGTGACTCCTAGAGCTACAGTCGTCACTTTGGGTCCTTTGAAGAGAATTCTTGATATATAAAAAAAATGCTGATAAGTTTCTGTTTTGTTTTTTTTATTTCTTGTTGCTTTTAGTTTTAATTGAATTTGAATTTAAATTTATTTTGAACATGTAAAAATAAAAAAGGAAAGAATAAACATGTAAACACACACAAACATACAGACGTCTGAAAAGGAGTCGGGAAGAGCTGCAGATTTATTGAATCTGTCCCGTTCTCCATCAGTTACTGAACCTTTTTAAAATCATTTTCTTAAATTATATAAACTTTACAGACAATATATATAAATAAATGTAAACATATCTAGATTGACTTTTTTTTACAGAAAAAGGAAATAACACAAAACGGTACAAAATAAATATTATTTTTTGCTGTTGTTTTCCAGCCACAGTGGACGTAAAGAGGAACATCTTTGACCTTTGCACCGACACCAAAGACTGCTACCTGGCCGTCATCGAGGTACTTCGCTTGACTTTAAGCCTCAGAGTCAGCAGCGTTTAATGTTGGCGATAACCTGAGCTTCTGATGACAACACAAAATCTGTCAGCTCCAGTCTGAACATCGTCAATTGTGACAAAATTTCCTCAAAAAATTCTGATGAAATGATGAGATTTAATATCCAGAAGGTCAACTTCACTACAGTCATAATCGTCATGAATCATAACGTTTCGCACTTTTACTCACCGTCATAACTGGAGAACAGAAGCGGAGACTTTTGTTGTGAAATACTGAATTTGACTCCACAGATTGTTGTTAACTTTTAACACACTGACTGTGTAGAACCAGGACACGGTGAGCTTGGACACGGTGTGTCGTCTGTACGAGGTGGGACGACAGAAGCTGGCAGAGGAGGGAGACGACGACGATCAGGTGAGACGACAGGACGCAGTGTGGCGTCTGTTTGTGTGTTTGTTGGGCAGTTGACTCTCAGAGCAGGAAATGATTTTTTAACGTTTGAAGGACGCTGAAAACACGGACTTTAACTCAGAACGTGTGCTGCGGTTTAAAATCAGATCATCTCAGTATATAGAAAGATCCTGCGGCTCATCATTTCCGGTCAGATTTGTGGCGTCAGTGTTTTGTTTTGATGCAGGTAAAGTCACGTCATTCCCTCCACTGGCTCCCGTTCGTTTTAGAATCGATTTTAAGATTTTATC
>NW_024613843.1:0-3100 GCF_008729295.1 Plectropomus leopardus
TGGAATACAACAGCAACTGAAGTGATGAAGTATTCATTGGAGCAGTACAAGCAAGCCCGAGGCAGATAAGGAGGTATCATACATAGTTTATGAGTAGGTAATCAAGCTCTGGAGTGGAGTGTTTGGGTCTTAAACACTTGTTACTTTAACAGAAGATGGGGACGTAGATAGAGCTTATTTATCTGCAACTTTGATCTCTGAGATCATTGTTGAATGGTGGAGTTTTTTAATTTGGTGTTAAGGTCACTGAGGACCTCGTCCTGGATACAGTGAACAACAACCTAAGCAAGATTCTTGTGGACATTAGCTTCTCTGGTCTGGATGATGAGGAGCTAGCTATGGCTGATATATGCTGGTCAATTCCCTCAATTCAAGTAGCCGGAACATTTTTCATATCCATGGATGTGTCATCTGTTTTCCAAAATACAATAGACAAACACTTTAAATCTAGTAATGAGGTCAAATTAGCAAGGGACGCGTCTCTCACATATTATGTCCCTCTGCAGCTATGGCTTACTTTTTGATTGATTCCATTACTTATTAAAGGCATTTCTAACCGTAAAATTTTACACAGACTTTCTATTCTCCCACCAGTTTTATTTTGTCCTACCTGGTTTCTTTTCTCTCTTTTTTCCTCCTACCTGTGTAATTTACTCCTGCTAATAAAGCTAATAAAAATAAACCGTGTGTAGGTTAATAGATAGAGAACCTCTCTTATGTAGACTGAATTCAATACAGTAAATATACAGTATTCTGAGTTACTAGTTTATTAGGAACACTTGACACCAGCGGATTTCATTTTGATTTCAGAAGCTAAAATAAAAAGGCAAGCAGGATTCTGATTTATTGTGTCATTCTTCTGAAGATGCTTCCTCTGGGCTCAGGGACAAACACAGCAGTGGAGCACACTGTTGCCATTTAATGTTTCTCCGTATGTCTTTTTTGATCGCTGAGGGCTTTCAGACAGAAGCTGATGACACGCTTCTGTCTGTACTGTAATATTTGTAAAGCCACAGGAAAATGAAACCTGTGTTCTCTCCCCGTTCTGAATTTAACAGCTGACAGTTTCCACTCAGTGGCGTCTTGTTTTCCCGAGCCTCAGTTTCTGCGGAGTGAACACGAGAGCCAGTCTGGGACACACAGGGACAAAGTTGGATTTTCAGTTTCTTACTCTCTTAAAGCTTTATGACAAAGTTCAAACTTAAACAACTTTATTAGTTTATTTGTTAGTAGTTAATGAGTAGTTTTAATGATATTCAGCTGTGACATCATATGTGGAAAATACAGCCTTTAGCATTAAAGCCCCGCTGAATCACATAGAGATAAGCCAAAAATCATGCATGGATTGTTAATATCCTTATATTCTGTTATTGAGAGAAAGACATAGCCCTCTGTTGCGTCGGTAGTGGTTATTAAAGGGGTTTCCAAGCCTCTGTGGGCGGGCTATTATCCGTGATTGACAGCTGTGCTGGCAAACTGTAACTGTAGGTTACAAGCCAAGGACAGGCAGTATTTTGCTATCAGTGCTGTAGAAGAATAGGAGCCATCAATCAGAGAATCAGCATTCAGTTTATTGCCAAGATGGTTTTCCCATACATGGAATTAGCTTTGTGTCTTAGTGTATACACAGGAGACAAGTTAATTTTACTCTAATAAACCTAGGAAACCAATTGCCTTAAAATGTGAGTAAATAAATTAATAATGTAGCAACTATAGGAAGCAAACTTAAGGTGAGAGGCTGAGGCTGGTCCTTGTCTATTGTGTGACACGCCAACAAAAAAAAGATTAAAGAGATTAAAAAGATTAAAAAGATTTAAAAAATACATTCCAAAATATTTTTAGTGAAAAGGAAACACCTTAGTTTAATGTGCACAAACTTTGAGTCAAAAATAATCGCAGCGATCAAAGGAAAAGTGTAGTCAACAAAAAATATGGCAACCTATAGGTGGATGGCAGATACTCATGTAACCATAAACATGAAGCTATGTCCCAAAACACTACAATACCAAATAACAACAGCAACATAACAATACCAAAATATAAACCATCCCAAATCAATATTAATGTTACAAAATTCTCTCTTTTCTAAATTAGTTCATGGCTCCTACAATTAATCTCACGTTACGTTTACTGTTTATATAATTGTTAAGTTTATTTAAAATGTAGTTATATTTACTTAATTTTGTGATGTTGTTGCAGCTTAATAATGACAGGATTAATTAAATCGATCTCATTTTAGCAACTTTAGTAGACAAGCTCACTATTATATATATATCTGTATTCTGGTGGCTGCAAACTAGTCAATTATATATTTTCTCAAACAAAACAGAGCTCACAAACTAACTTCATCATTGGCTAAATCCTGTTTGTCATGATCAAGTAAAATCAGACTAACTTTGTTTACTGAAGGTTTACGACACTTAGAAAAGAACAAGGTCATTTCACTTGTCAATTTTAAGTTGCAACAACTTAAACAACAACTTAAACAAACAACAACAGCTCAAAATTAAATAAATACTGCTACATTTCAAGTTAACAATTAGATATAAATAAACATAAATTAAGATTACTGGTTCTCTTTACTTGTTCAAGGCAATCGGTATACAAGATTATTTTAAGATAGATCAAATTCTCAGATTTTAGGGCGTGGCGATAGTAGTCCAAACAGATGTGCAATACATAGAGACAGATGTGATGATGGAGCCCAGGAGGGACTCCAGTGTGTCGACTCAGGAGTCACACAAGGTGATGGAAGCAGATAGGGCTCCTTTCTCTCTAAAATTCACAACCATCACTGTGGACAGAGTGTTAAGCTCCAGGTTGTTCTGTCTGCACCAGATGGTTAATCTCCCACCTGTCAGCTGACTCATCCCTACCAGAGATGAGTCCTGTGAAGGTGGTGTTGTCTGCAAGTTTCGTAGTTGGACAGACTGGTGACAGAAATTGTATATGCATGTTAATACGTGTATTTGTGTCTTTACAATTAGCAAAAAACATGAAACAATAACAACAACAACAAAAACCCAACAAACAAAAACTGGGAAAGAAAAAAACACAAAATAAGGAACTGGCATGGGTAAAACTGCTTCATATTATAATT
>NW_024613844.1:0-1795 GCF_008729295.1 Plectropomus leopardus
CACACACAAAATCAATCGTGTTTCTACAAGGTATGAGGTGTTAGAATAACGAATGTACACCTACACACGCGCACGCACACACATACACACACACGCATATAAGGATGGAAACACCCTCATCACAGAGCTGTAACCATGGAGAAGAGCTGACAGAAATGAGCAGAGCGGTGAGGGGAAGATGAAAATGGGTTTTAGGCAAAATGGCCCACTGCGATCATAAGATTGTTGGCTCAAATCCCTCGAGGTTTTACGCCGAGGAGCAAAAAGAAAATGTTGTAGTAATGTAGTGTTAAAGTCCATTCTTGATGTCCTAGCAAAAACATCTCAATTCAAGGTACATTTACATTTTACTTCCTATTTTTCACAGTGCTTTCAACCACACCTCTTCTTCAGATGTCACTGGGCCTCCAGACACAATAAACTCCCCTTATAATCCATTTAGTAGCTTTCAGTCACATCATTTGATCTTCATCAGCAGATGGTGTTTACTGTCAACTGGGAAATTTGAGCATCCACATCTCCATACTGGACAACCTTTCTGCAGATGAAGATCATGTAATATGTTCAAAAGCTCCAAACAAGCTTTTAAATGGACCTTTAGCTGTGTGGATACTGAAATTTGTGTTATAGGGCACCCTAACTTAACACTGCTACAGTGTCAGTGTGGATTATCAGTTACAGTTATGTTTATTATTTCGCAGAAAATGAATTAGGATTGAATGTCATTTATTTCTGTTAATGGGTTATTGAATGATGTAAGATGTGTTGAAATAAACACTCTACTGACGGTTTGTCTTTGCAGGATCAAGCATGAGAACATTGTGGCACTGGAGGACATCTATGAGAGTCCTGACCATCTCTACCTGATCATGCAGCTGTGAGTTGAAGTTTTATGTTCTTTTTTTGTTGCTCTGTGCTTTTGGAAGATTGGTGTGTGTGTGTGTGTGTGTGTGTGTGTATGTGTATCAGTATGAGAGAAAACGGACCCTGTGTCCCTGCGGTCTAGCACAGACAGTATGGAGGAAAATAAAAGTTGGGGTTTTTTTTAACATTAAAGCAAGTAAACATATTCTAGTGGAAACCATAAATACAAGTATGAACTTATAATAATAATGTATTTACATAATTTGTAATATTTAAGCTCTGCAGCAGCTTTGATTAACTGTGGAGCACAAAAAGGTCTCTTTCTGAACCTAAAAGCCAGTTCCACTGGAAGGTGAAGGTTTTTTGTGGAGTTAAATGTGTCTGTTTCCTGACTTATTTATAAGGAGAAAGTTGTGGTTTCAGACATTTCTCTATTAAACATGCAGAGCGGTATGACTCAGCTTTCAACTTTTCACCAAGTGTTCCCTCACAGGAGAGAAAAACGCGGCCTGTGACCAGGTAATTTGACTTTTAGACACCTGGGCTAATGCAAAGATGCTAATCAATGGCATTATGGGAAATGTAGGATACAGCATTGTTAAAGCGTGTACCGTATAAGAGTCGAGTAAAAGTTTATGCTGTTGGAAGTGTTTGATTGTTGTCCTGACAGATTTTTAGTTTTTATATGAAATATAGACAAAAACAGAAACTCTCAATTTATCATGTGTGTTTATTGTTTTATTTTTTTGTTATGTTTGATTTTTCAAAATAGAAATAAAAGAGATCTTTTCAGAGAAAATATAAGACCATAAGAGCAATTTCTCTGTCGATGCAGAGTACAATTTTCTGATTTGATTCTCATTTTGATAGTTGATAGATAGCTTACAGAGCAGTTTGTAAAAACTGCAATGTTTATTTGTGTTATTTATTT
>NW_024613845.1:0-1188 GCF_008729295.1 Plectropomus leopardus
AGACTCTGCCAGATGTACAATGAACTAAATATATGTAATCCCTAGTAACTTCAGTTCAGCAGTGTTGAATTGGTTTGATGTGATGACTTTTTTTCTACACCTTTGCATGTGCCTCCTTCCCCTAATCTTAATCATCCAAGCCAGCATTGTGTTGTCTAAGTTTAACCACGTGCCACATCATCCCACCATGTTCTTGTGTTGACATCATGGTAGCGGCTTCCTGGAATGTCAACATCAGACGCAGAAGGACACCTAAAATGTAATATGTGGACGTGAAAGTCCACAGCAAAGCTGCTACATGTGACGACTTGTGATAACAATGTGTTTGAACTTCCACTTTTCAGGTCCAAGGCCACTTAATTGTTTAGCCCTTTTTCACCTTGGGACACTTAGATGATTCTCAGCTTTGTATCAAAAAATGTGGGTAGTGTGTGCAGATGAACTGTGGTAAACTTTCCTCCATCTAACTAGTGCCTGGATAGAATTTCTTTTCTCAAATATTTTCAAAAACATCTTTTAATGACTTGTTTAGCTTTAATAGAGAGTTTGTGAACAGGAAGTGGCAGAAAAACTTTAATTAAATGGTAAAACTGCTGATCAAATATAAATATATATGATTCTGTTGCTGAGTTGCATATTTTTTTTCCTCAAATGGTTTAGAAACATGTTAGCAAACTGTTTAACACAGTTAGGTTGTTCGAGGTTGTTTGTTACCAGCTGGCTGCCATCGTTTCACACAGACCATTTCACGTTACATAACCCACCAGAGGAGATATTCATTGGTCCAGTGTGCATGGTGCACTGCATTCTTATAGTTGTAGGTTTTCTACCTCTTTATTAGTTCTTGGCTTTAAAGAGGTTTACAAAATCTTTCACTTCTATGCAACATTAACATTTTTCCCAACATTGACAAGATCTTCAGTCATTTGCAACAGAATGCTTTCCCGCCATTGACAAGATATTCTGGCAATCCATGTTTTCACTGTTACACAACAGGGGGCGCTGTTATAAATGTTGTGAAACAGAACAGCTCTGCGATGACTAAAAACAAGAGAGGAAGATCAGCTGGAAACTGGTAGTAGAGGATATAACTTGCCAATTTTCTTACTACATTTAGTTATTTTTCAGACTCTCTCAGCAACTTAATGTTTTAAAAGCAACAAGGGACACATTTAAAGACTTATATAC
>NW_024613846.1:0-1390 GCF_008729295.1 Plectropomus leopardus
ATATTTCTGCATATATACAGTGGGTACAGAAAGTATTCAGACCCCCTTAAATTTTTCACTCTTTGTTATATTGCAGCCATTTGCTAAAATCATTTAAGTTCATTTTTTTCCTCATTAATGTACACACAGCACCCCACATTGACAGAAGAACACAGAATTGTTAACATTTTTGCAGATTTATTAAAAAAGAAACACTGAAATATCACATGGTCACAAGTATTCAGACCCTTTGCTGTGACACTCATATATTTAACTGTCCGTTTCCTCTGATCATCCTTGAGATGGTTCTACACCTCCATTGGAGTCCAGCTGTGTTTTGTTATACTGATTGGACTTGATTAGGAAAGCCACACACCTGTTTATATAAGACCTTGCAGTTCACAGTGCATGTCAGAGCAAATGAGAATCATGAGGTCAAAGGACCTGCCTGAAGACCTCAGAGACAGAATTGTGGCAAGGCAGAGATCTGGCCAAGGTTACAAAAAAAATTCTGCTGCATTTAAGTTTCCTAAGAGCACAGTAGCCTCCATAATCCTAATGGAAGCCTCTCCTCAGTGCAAGACACATGAAAGCCCGCATGGAGTTTGCTAAAAAACACCTGAAGGACTCCAAGATGGTGAGAAATAAGATTCTCTGGTCTGATGAGACCAAGATAGAACTTTTTGGCCGTAATTCTAAGCAGTATGTGTGGAGAACACCAGGCACTGCTCATCACCTGTCCAGTACAGTCCCAATAGTGAAGCATGGTGGTGGCAGCATCACGCTGTGGGGGTGTTTTTCAGCTGCAGGGACAGGACGACTGGTTGTAATCGAATGAAAGATGAATGCGGCCAAGTACAGGGATATCCTGGACGAAAACCTTCTCCAGAGTGCTCAGGACCTCAGACTGGGCTGAAGGTTCACCTTCCAACAAGACAATGACCCTAAGCACACAGCTAAAATAATGAAGGAGTGGCTTCACAACAACTCCGTGACTGTTCTTGAATGGCCCAGCCAGAGCCCTGACTTAAACCCAATTGAGCATCTCTGGAACATGGCTGTCCACCAACGTTCACCATCCAACCTGACAGAACTAGAGAGGATCTGCAAGGAGGATCCCCAAATCCAGGTGTGAAAAACTTATTGCATCATTCCCAAAAAGACTCATGGCTGTATTAGCTCAAAAGGGTGCTTCTACTAAATACTGAGCAAAGGGTCTGAATACTTATGACCATGTGATATTTCAGTTTTTCTTTTTTAATAAATCTTCAAAAATGTCAACAATTCTGTGTTTTTCTGTCAATATGGGGTGCTGTGTGTACATTAATGAGGAAAATAAATGAACTTAAATGATTTCAGCAAATGGCTGCAATATAACAGAGTGAAAAATTTAAGGGGGTCTGAATACTTT
>NW_024613847.1:0-1264 GCF_008729295.1 Plectropomus leopardus
CATCTTACCCCACATCCTAAACATAATCAAAAGGATCAGTTAATTGGAGTTTGTATTGAATAAGCAGTTTAGAAAAGAAAGAACACCTCGATGTGCTTTGAATCAAAGCAACAAAGTAAAACACTAAACTCTGACTATCTTGTATTTTCCCCACAGTGGCATCAAGGACTTGTGATCTTGAGGCAAAACAGATGAAAAAAAAAACTAATAATATGCAAGTGTCCAAATTCAGTTCATTGAGAGTTTATTGTAGAAAAAGAGGATAAACTGATAAATTGAAGATCAGCAAAGCAAGTTCCGGGTTCTCAATTCTTCTCCTCAGTCTTCTCCTTTTTCTCGTCTTCTTTCTTCTCGGTCTCCTTTTTGACCGATTCCTTTCCTTCAGATGCCTTTTACAGAGAGTTCCTCCAGAAGAGTTAATTGCAGAAATTAATGATAGTAAAAGATAGTAGCAGATAGTAAAAGATCATACTCAAAGTGATTCGGATGAAGTCTTTGGAGGGTATGACTCTGCAGTGAGGCGGATACTGGCTAAAGCAGAAAAAAGAGGAACTAAGACACTGAGGAAAATGGATCTAGGATAGGACAGCACAACCGAGAGTGAGAATGGAGGCAGTGACTCTGAGAATCAGCGGTTCATAAAGATTATGATTTCAGCTCAAGGACAGAGACGATCACGAATGGTGCAGATGACACCCGAGTCACTTTTCAGAGCGAAGTTGGACTAAAACCCTATGAGAGAGGAAATGTTGAAACAGGTTGCAGAGTGTCTGTGGTTACAGCCTCCGATGTCATTGGTGAAGCACAGAAGATGTCTCACAGCAGGATGTTTGCCAGACTGCTTTGGAAGCAGAGTGGAGTCAGACACTGTTATACAGGAAAAAGACAAAACCTCTACATCAGTAAGAACACGAAGGTCATCTACCAAGGTCTCACAGGAAGATAAAGCTGCTGACAAGGCTGCAAAAGCAGTTATAGCTGCAGACATATTGGGAAAGGTCTTTTTGGTTCACTAACATTGCCTGCTTTGAAGCTGTCTTGGTTACTGATACAACTCCTCAGGAAGAGAAGATGAAGCATTGTCCAAAATCCAGGTCATCGACATCTCCATGATCCTTGCAGAAGCCATCCATAGAACTCACAACGGCGAGTCTGTGTCATATCTGTTCAGTCATGTTCGCTTGTAACAAATGGTATTTAGCATCTAGTGTGTGCTGTTCCACCAAGAAAAAGAGAAGAGGGAAATCCCCAAGCCAAACACAAC
>NW_024613848.1:0-1788 GCF_008729295.1 Plectropomus leopardus
AAAATAACTTTCTACAAGTTCCAACACAGCATACAAGAAGTAAATAGTTTGTTTGCATGTTTTACCAGCTCTGAAGCAACGTGAGCATGTTGTTTTCTGAGAGGGGAGAAAGAAGTCAGGCTTCAGCAAAACAGGAAGTAGCGAAGTATGTACAATCACACACGTACAACAGTTACAAATATGGATGTTATCCATGTCAAGGTTATGCTGGGTAAGTATTTATGCAGTCTGGTTTTTTTTTTTGTTTGTTTGTTTTGTGGGGGGTTCTTTTGTTTGTTTGTTTATTTTTTATTATTTACTTTATTCTGTTTTATTTTAATTTTTTTCTCTCTCTAATTACTTTTTTTCTTTTCCTCTTTTTTACTTAGTCATTTCCTGCCTGCTTCCACCGTTAATACTGTTGTAAATTCTTGCAGCTGTCATTATTGTAGTTAGCATTGTTGTTATCGTTTTCATTGTCGTTGTTGTTGTTATTGTTGCTGTTGTTTTTGTTGTCTCTAGTGTCTTCCCCTCCCCTCTGTGTCCCCCAACCTGTCTCTTTTCTCTCTCCCTATCCACTCTAACGTTGTACTGTCCGGTAGCCTTGCCAATAAATCTCAGTACGGACTGCAAGAGGAAGAAGTATGTCAGACTCCTCCTTTGCAAAGCGAATCTGTTATGGCACCTCAAGGCATCCAGACCTCTCATACTGCATGCCTAAGCTGCCGAACAGGACAGGTTAAAAAACAAAAATAGAATGTTACTGTTATTGCTGAATGTTACAGTTCTAGAATGTTGCTGTAACTGTAGAACGTTAAAGTAATAAAATGTTATGATGTAAGTGTAGAATGTTACAGTTCTACATTGTTATGATGTAACTGTAGAATGTTACAGTTCTAGAATGTTATGATGTAACTAGAATGTTACAGTTGTAGAATGTTATGATGTAACTGTAGAATGTTACAGTTCTAGAATGTTATGATGTCAGTGTAGAATGTTACAGTTCTAGAATGTTATGATGTCAGTGTAGAATGTTACAGTTCTAGAATGTTATGATATCAGTGTAGAATGTTACAGTTCTAGAATGTTATGATGTAACTGTAGAATGTCACAGTTCTAGAATGTTATGATGTATGTTTAGAATGTTACAGTTCAAGAATGTTGATGTAACTGTAGAATGTCACAGTTCTACATCTTTTATGATGTAACTGTAGAATGTTACAGTTCTAGAATGTTATGATGTACCTGAAGAATGTTACAGTTCTAGAATGTGATGATGTAACTGTGGAATGTAAAAGTAATAAAATGTTATGATGTATCTGGAGAATGTTACAGTTCTAGAATGTTATGACGTATCTGTAGAATGTTACAGTTGTAGAATGTTGCTGTTACTGTAGAATGTTACAGTTATAGAATGTTATGATGTCAGTGTAGAATGTTACAGTTCTAGAATGTTATGATGTCAGTGTAGAATGTTACAGTTCTAGAATGTTATGATGTAACTGTAGAATGTCACAGTTCTACATCTTTTATGATGTAACTGTAGAATGTTACAGTTCAAGAATGTTGATGTTACTGTAGAATGTCACAGTTCTAGAATGTTGATGTACCTGAAGAATGTTACAGTTCTAGAATGTTATGATGTAACTGTGGAATGTAAAAGTAATAGAATGTTATGATGTAAGTGTAGAATGTTAAAGTTCTAGAATGTGATGATGTAACTAGAATGTTACAGTTGTAGAATGTTGCTGTTACTGTAGAATGTTACAGTTCTACAATGTTATGATGTAACTGTAGAATGTTACAGTT
>NW_024613849.1:0-1193 GCF_008729295.1 Plectropomus leopardus
GGCTAAAAATGTCATGTTGTGAGAATAAAGTTATTTCTTCAATAAAGTTGTACAACATGACAAAAAGAAAAAAGTCTAAAATGTACAAAAGACAAAGATGTAATATTGTCAGAAAAAATCACAATATTTTGAGGAAAAGTAATAAAACTTGCAGAATAAAGTTTTAGTATTTCAACATTTTTTTTTTTTTTTCTTAAAACATTATCAGGTTTTCTCAGAAAAGAAAAGTCACATTATTCTCGAAAATGTCCGATTTCTAAACTAATAAAAATATTTTAGGACATTACTGTTTAATATATATTAATATTTAAAGTGAGCCCACCTGAGGTCTGCGTCGGCGCCCGTGCTCCCCTGAATGTGCGTGTTGGCGTGAGCCCTCATCTCCGCCTCCTGATTGGTCGAGTGGTCGCACACGCAGCAGTGCAGCGAGAAGGAGCCGTGCTCCCATTGGCGGTGCTCCGTCATGTGACTCTGGAAAAGGGCGCGGCCGTCCGTCTCAAAGCCGCACACATGACACCTGGAGGGGCAGGTGGAGGTATGTGTTACAGTTGCCGTGGTAACAGGCATCTAAAATCTGTATATGTAATAAATAAACGACCTTGTTGTGCGCCGACGTCTTCGGACGCGTTCTGATCGGTAAACAACAATAAACAGCTTCGCGTTCATCAGACAGACGCAGAACGTCAATATAAAATAATAATGTTTCTGTAGTTTTTTTTAATTATTTCATGGCTTTTATAATTATTTTGTTTATACTAATTACACACGAAAGATACATTTTTTTAATGCTGTTCTGGTTAATTTTAACCTTCTGAAACCTAAAGTATTTCAACCTTTAACCCCTAAAAAAATGTAATTTTTTTCAAATATTGCATGAAATTAGTAGATTTAGAAAAAAATATTTAAAAAAGCAAGGGGGAAATGTCTACGGAAAAAAGAAAAAAAGCAAGAGAAAAACTATATTTATAGTTTATTATCTTTATGTATTATTGTGTTTTTATTTGTATTCTTTGATCCTTTTTACTCTGTAAAGTGTCTTTGAGTTCCCCGAAAAGCACTCTATAAATAAAATGTATTATTATTATTATCATGTTAAGGAAATACATTTTAAACCCTTTTTTATGTTATTTTTTGTTTTTATTTGGTAAAATGTTGCTCTTCTTACTAATTTCTTTAAAATTTGAATCTCCCAG
>NW_024613850.1:0-1183 GCF_008729295.1 Plectropomus leopardus
GGGGAGCAGCAGTGACTGGACCGGACAGGTCATGCTTCTCTGTCCTGAAAGATTCACAGTAATCGAGACTGCAGTGCAAATGTCAAAGATCACTCATAATTATACAATGTAACTTCTATCATTGATGATGATTTTCTACTTTCATTGAGTTATTTTTTTAATCATAAAAAATCATAAATCAGAAATATCAAATATTCACAAAAAATGAACAATATTCAATATACTACATGCTAAGTAGGTTATTTTTTGCAGCAGTCTGGGACAGTCTGGGATATGTCAATGATTAGCAGCAACATTGATTGTATCAGTGCTCCTTGTGGAAATAGCATGTATTCTCCATTTGCAAAATATGGTATAAAGGAGGTAAGCTGCTGGAAAATAGCAAGAATGACAAATTCCAAGGCAAAAGCCCAAAATGACACCCAGAAATAATACAATGCATGTTTTTATGCTTTGATGGCATTGGGATCAAAGATGTCACTTTGAATGTGCTTCAACTGAGCATTTTTTTTTTACCTTAACAGTTTCCACAGTGTATTCTAGACTTATTGTCGGTGCTGAGTTTAAAATTCACAGATAAAATAAAAATGCACAATCTGCCCAAAATGTATGGAAAAAAAAATCAAGATTGAAAAGCACATAAATTGCGCTAAACAGTCATTGTGAGTTAAATAAGTATTTCACTGATATAAAGGCCTCATTATAAAACTAGGCTGCCTCTGCAATAGAAAGACTCAAATGCTTTTGAAATTGGTGCTACATGATCACAGAAAACAGAGAAAAGGGACACTTTTGCTCTAGAGGTAAAAAAATTTACAACTGCCAGAATTTTATGTGCCTGACATAATGTGGAATGCTCCGTGTGAACAATGGCAGCCAGCAGTCTCATATTCCAGTTAAACAGTAAGCTAAAACATGTTTCTATTTCTATATTTGAGGCAGAAATAGGCAGTGCAGTAAGGTAATCTTGATTTATATTTGATCAGCACTGCCCAGTTTTACCACTGGATTAGATTTTGGTCCAAGTTTGATCAGCTGTTCACTCTTGGTGGTGGCTGCAGGGTTGGTAGGCAATACAAAAATATGGGAATGCAGCCTTTACTTTAAGCAACAGCCCCAAGAACCAGCAAAATGCCCCAAATGACACAAATTAGATACACAAGAAGTCTGTAAAGAAAAAAAA
>NW_024613851.1:0-1412 GCF_008729295.1 Plectropomus leopardus
GTCTTTTCTCTCCAAGAGCAACAACTGAAACAACCTGACCATATGGAGGAGAACAGCAGTATAATGTTAAAAATTTCTATTGAAAGTTGAAAACTGACTGTCAGTAATTAATCATTGTTCCACATTGTTCAAAAATAGCCAACATATGCTACTGGCATGAGCACATTAAGAGAGAGTGGGCCCTGAGGCACAGATATGCCAAAGGCCCCACCACTCTCCTACATCAGAGCAAGAAACTCAAAATTTATGTTGATTTTGCATCATTTTATAATGTCTTGCATCTCTTTGTTGTTTTCATATACCTTTTGTTGGTTGTTTTTAGACAAAAACATAAAAATAGAAAATGAAAAAGAATAAAAATAACAAATGACAACAATATATTCCATGTAAAAAAAAAAAGGATCTCTGTGATACACATTCAAGCAAGTATAATTTACCATAAATAAATATCCACATGGAATTATCATGCCATATAAAAACCTGCAGCAAAATCTCCACCAGTCTCCACACCACCCAAGTCTCTGCACCACCCAGTACCCCAGGTATGAGTCCCTGTATCATTTATCACCTTGTCAGCACATAGAACAAAACATTTCTTGTAGAAAAATCTACTCACTGCTGGTAGTCTACAAATAGAGATGTCTACAAGAAATCTTCTGTCCCGTGTGCTGTCAAGGTGATAAATGATATGGTTGGCTATGCCAATGCCTGTACCTGAAGCAGTGCTTACATTTGATGCCACTCCTTCATAAGTCAGTTCCCCCCGAGTAGAAAAAAGTCTGAACACTCCCATGGTCTGAGGGCCACATTTGGCCAGACTTTAGACATGACTGCAAAAGACATTTCAAAAATGGCAATCGAAAGCGATATAGATTATAGTCAGTGAGTCATTTTCTGAAACCGCTAGTCCTCATAAGGGTCGCAGGGGGGCTGGAGCCAATCCCAGCTGTCATCGGGCGGAAGGTGGGGTACACCCTGGATAGGGCGGGGCCGACACATATAGACAGACAACCATACACGCTCACAGTCACACCTAAGGGCAATTTAGAGTCACCAATCAACCTGAGCTGCATGTCTTTGGACTGTGGGAGGAAGCCGGAGACCTACATATATAGATTACATTATAAGCAATATATTACAATAAGATGTCATTAAGAATAGAACAATTAAGCCATGAAAATGATTTTTTGTTGCATTGTGCAGTTGTGTAAACATACAGCTTAGGCCTATATGCAGAATAGTGAGGCAGAAATAAGAAATAACCTCTCATATAAAATAGTTTTTGTCTTTAATTCAGTCTGACTTTATTTATAAATGTATCATCTCACGCACGCAAAAACAAACAAAAACAACAACAACAACAACAACAAAAAAAAAAACAAAAGCGCGTGCTCATTCATACCTTTATTTTG
>NW_024613852.1:0-1049 GCF_008729295.1 Plectropomus leopardus
GGACCATCAGCTGTTTGATCAGCCGTGATGAAATGCTGTGGCTGTCAAACACTCAGCTCAAAATATTCTAAATGTCAGAAAATCTTGACAGATTGACTTTAGCCCTTTTTTAACATTTGTGACGCCCCCTAGTGGTTGGTTTGAATTAAACTTTTGGGGTATATTTCACGTACAAATGTGGACATTTCTGGACAGTTTAGTGATGATTGGCCAAATCTGAGTATGTGCTGACCCATACCTTTTTAAAGTTAGTTTGTCAATATTTTTGAAACAAAATGAGATATCGACAAGCTTTGGTCACTTTTGACAAGCCTGGTCCAGTGACGATCAACAGAAAAATTAGCATAAATCAAATTTATGATTTAAAAAAACTAAAAGCATTCATTCATCCTCTCTTAGTTACTATGTGAACGGCAGAGACACGTCTTTGGAGGACTTCCTCGATCCAGAGGTTCTGGATTCTTTCGCCTTAAAGACGAATGAAGTTCTGGAGGTAAAAACGTGCAGCAGAAGTGTTTGACCTGTGACGTCCAGATGTCGAAGTCAGTCTGTGATTTCTGCTCCTGATTTTAGAAAGTGAAGCGTTTGTCTCCGGGGAAGCCGGTGTGGCTCGGAGAGACGAGCTCAGCGTACGGAGGAGGAGCTCCTGGACTGTCGGACACCTTCGTCGCAGGATTCATGTGAGTTTGTGCAAGTCGGGACTGAGTGCAAAGACGAGAGAGACACAAATTCTGCACATTATATATATAAAGTAGTCGTTCGATAGAAAATTAATCAGTAACAGTTCAAAAATGAATCTTTTGAGGTATAAAAACAGAAGAAAACTCAATGGTTATGATTATTAAATATTTTCTGTTTTCTTTTTGTCCTCAATGACAATAAATTTAACTTAGTGTAGTATATTATACTTTCATCTACAACCAGGATTATTCCACATATTTGCTCTGATATATACTGTGAGTAAAAAACATCTCATTAACAGTGATGCTGAGCGCAGAGGAAACGCAGAAAAATGAGTACAAACGCTGGATTGTGTTCAACAGCAGGAT
>NW_024613853.1:0-2725 GCF_008729295.1 Plectropomus leopardus
GCCGCCGCCGCTGCTGCTGCACAGATGTTTAGTTTTCCTCCTATACAGCATTTTACAATACACTGAGGACGGCCTGTAGCTTAAAGCTCAAATATATTTCTCATTTATATGTTATTTTTTCTTATAGCGCTAGCCTTATGACCACTTTAAGTAAGTTTCCACTCTAAACATGTTGTCGGTGCCAAATGCTGCACTTTGAAGTGTGTATCTGCGAGTGGTTAGAGCGGCCCAGTGGAGGAGCGGTGGGGAGAGGACAGTTTGTATTTTAGAGGAAGGGAGGAGGAGGAGGGAGGACACGGAGGGAGGACCCATGTGTACGCTTTATCTAAAACAGCTGTTCTGGCTCTGCTTTTAGCGTTGGTTTGTAATCCAATTCCTCTGTCAAACTCCGTTCCCCATTAAATGATTTACCCATTAGCCCTAATTCACTTTGACTCATTTGAAGGGTTAGGAAGATCCTATCAGAGGATGTGGGGACTTTGTCGGGCGATTACTACCGTGTTTGGGAATTAAATGAAGTGTTAAAAGGATCTTAATTGAGACGAGATACTCTTGACAGCTCTGTGGTTTTGCAGAACTGCTCCTGTGAGTTGATATCATATGTGAAACCATTTAGCGATGAGACGATGTGCTTAAAGAGTTAATTAACAAAAGAAAAACATTTCATGCTGTCAAGACATGCAGATAGTTTGGGATTTATTTGCTCATCTTTTTAGATTCAACCTTTGACATTTCTGCCTCTAATCCAGTCAAGACTAAAGTGATCTCTGAGCTGTGTTGTGTTAATGTATCTGTGATTTTGGGGATTTAATGAAACAAGAGGAGTTCAAAAATATATATTGCAAGTTAGGTTTAAGGCTCATTTATACTCCCTTTATGTACAAAAATAGATTCATCGGTTTCAGATGTTGTAAACGTCACTGCCCTAATGCGTCCATGCCTCCTGTAGGATAGCTGATACAGCCAGTAGATGGCGCTAGAGGGCGGAGTCAAAAATTGATTGATTGAAATTGAAAGAGGAGGTTAGCATCGCACTGGTTCCCTCGTCCAAAAACCTCATGGGATCTTTAAAGATGAAAGTTTATGATACTCACACGTTTTGTTCAGCGTGATAATCTTCACAGATGAACTCCACTTTTGTGTGTTTAGAAGCATAAATGAAATCACCAGAGGCAAAAAGCTATTGTTAGGCTAAAAACGAACTACATCGTGATCGCACGACTTAAACATCACCACTACAAACACTGTAAAAACAATCGAAAATATTATAAACTGATAAATGTACAAGTTCGAGCACGACTTTGTAAAGCTGTAAAGGCGAACAAATGGGTATCTGTGTCCAGTGTGATGACGTCTGATGTCCCCGACAAACACTGTAGTCCCATTTAGCCACTTATTAGAAAACACCTTTTTTAAGACAAGTAAAAAGTTCAAAAATTGGGTTTAAGATGACGTATTTTATGTTGCAGAACAAAATGTCTCAATAGCTTTAGCCTGTGTTAACCACAGACCTTATTTAAGGCATTTTTCCAAAAGCGAACTTCCACGTTTTAGGACTCTTTACTTCACCATTATATCATTTTTGCTTTAAACAAAAGAGATGCCCCCTGCTGGCCATTAGAAATAATGCAGGTTTAAAGCAGTTAGCACTGGCTTCACTTTTCAGACCAGAAATAACGTCTTGCCCTGAGTGTAATGCAGGAATATCAGTGGACTTTGGTGTTTTACACACTGTATTTAAACTACATTAAAAAAAACACTGAGTTTTTACAAGGATATTATAAATATATTTCTTTAGTAGAAAGTAATGAAAACTGTTGACAGTGATGCCTGAATTATTCAGAGCAAATGATGTAATCTCAAAACCTGTGCGAACAAAACAAACTTTCCGCATGGCTGAATAGAGACAAGCAGTTTTGTAGTTTTCACGAACTGACCCTTTAACCCTGTAAGGCCTGGACCATCATCAGTTTTCTTGTGCCTTTTGCAAGCATTAAAACCTCTGAAACTTAAAAAAATAAAGGCAACAGGCAACTTGGCATAAGGTGCCTGGCAAATGGAAAGAAATTAGGAAAAGGTGACAAAAAAAATAACCTGAAAATGTGTTTTTTGTTTTCTAAAAGGAGAGCTAAAATTATTAGAAGGGGGAAATTTTCAAAAAATGTGATAATAATATTTACATTTTTAAAATCATGTCATGGAAATATGCAGTGTTTGTATATCAGCACTTTTTTCAAGTCATTCCTTTTTATTTATTTTTGGTTTTTTTTATCTTTTCTGTGCTAATTTTCAGGTCGCTATTCATTTTTATTTATTTATTTTTATTTTTTCAAATTTTAAGTAATTGTTTGTCAAGTTGCTTATTACCTCCTAATGTTGAAAAAACAACAACAAAAAACCCAATTTGCTCAGATTTTAAAGGGTTAATGTCTGTTCATCTTTTCCTGTCAGGGATGTGTAACCCCAAGAACTACAGCGACACTCCGGCCACGTCGAAGAGCACCGTGGAGGAGCTGCACCGTCCGATCCCCTCGCTGTTCCGCGCCCTCACGGAGGGCGACGCGCCCATCAACATGATGGTGGTGTCCTTCCCCGTCGCCGAGGAGCTCTCCCATCACGAGAACCTGGTGTCCTTCCTGGAGTCGCTGGATACTCAGCACCAGAACGTCTCCGTACCTGGAAACAGCATCCACGCCAGCTACGACACTCAAGGTAACGCTTGAGC
>NW_024613854.1:0-5191 GCF_008729295.1 Plectropomus leopardus
TAATCCCATTAAAGTAGTTGTTTGACAAAACTAAATTCCAAGGAAAGAGTATTGTCTCTGAGTGCGGTAGAGTTCAGGATTCCTGTTTCCGTTCCTTTAGGTTTAAGCTAGCTCAGTTCAGCTAGCTTCAGTCAGAAAGGGTAGTGTCAAGTCAGTTTTAGTTTCTGCTGTCTCAGTTTTTAGTCAGACATCAAATGTGGGCTTCAACAGTCCTGCCATGGGTGGTTCCCTCCTCCAGCAAAAGATGATCTCCAGCTCCTCTAGATAAGGAATTGGTCAGGTTCAACAGTGGCTCGCCATCTCCTTCGTTCAAAAGAGTCCAAAATTGAACGATGTTTCCAGGGTATCTCAAAACCTAGTGTCGTGGTTGGTGAGGGCAGCTCCTGATAAGAAGATATTCAAATGCCTACCCAAAACTGAAATTTCTTTTTGGAGATTCCTTACATGACCATCAGGGTCAGCTAATGGACCTTATTGCCCTGTTGAACTTATGACTCTGGGCAGCAGAACAAAATTCCGACAGATTTTATTGCCCGACCAACAGTTTGAGTTAACTTAAGACTCATTTGGGGCAAAGAGCTGTCAGCTGGGCTCCTGCAAAGACTCAATGAGACATCAGGAGATCGCTACAGCATAGAAACTGAGAATTTATGCTTTTGTTGTGCAACCAAAACACGACACACCCGCACATCTCCAGACTGGGAGAGAGGACCACTAACTATAGGTTTTGTTGATAGACATTTGGTCATATTAAGTACTTTCTTACTTTGTTATATTTTGATGCTAGTACTTGTTTATCCTTACTCAAATAGGATCTTTAATAACCTTTAATTATATCAAAATGTTTTGACACCATAGTATTACACTTACTTATTTTTACATATATTTGTTATGTATGTTAAACGTGGTTAATACTCTTTTAATTAGTTAATGATCTGCCAAAGAGTTATTTGTGTTTGGTATCGATCAGCAGAGGAGAGTGTCATGGTTTCAAATATTGAAGACTTGAAGGCCTGTAGTGAACTTTATCAACACTTAAGGAGGAAATTGTATCTACACAGTTAAAACAGTAGAAGTGATAAAAGAGAGGAGAGTATTTTTCCCGGTCGAGCCCCATACCCACATAGAAATATTGATATGCTGATGCTATATCTGATCAATATATAATATCTTCTATGTTGCTTACACAATTGCATAATCAGTTACTTTGTTGTGAGCTGTAAGAATAAAAACACTGCTTACAAGTTATTTTTATTTTGATGAAATTTATCAACCTATCAACAGAAATACTGCACATGCTTACAGCCATTTAGTACTGCACTTCCATGAGACAGAGGAACTCTCAAGAGACATATTAAGAAGAAAGAGTAGAATGATCATAACTCTGTGCTGCAGAAGCCCAGATATCACAAACACTGGACCCTTCAAAAACAGTAATGCAGTTCAGTAGTGTCCTTTCATGAGACCATCCCTGCCTGGTTAACACCCGCTGTTGTCTCCACCATCCTTGACACTACTGTGAAATTATGATGGTTATTTTCCTGGTCTTGTAAAAGTTCATCCAGAGCAACAAAAGATGTCATACAACTGATTTCCCCTGCTCAGCAGAAGTTATAAAATTAATGGAATTCCCCTTCAAAGTCACAACAAACACTGTTGACATATAGGTAGGACACAGACAAGTGAAGACTATTCCATTTTACAGTTAAGGTGGACAAATTGTAACATATCAGTAATAAATATACAGGTCAGGAGTTATTGTAACGAGTAACAGCTGATTATTACACAAGAGGCCTCACATGTCAGCATAATTTTTTACTGTGACATTAGTATAAGAGTAACATGTACTTTCATTGAGAATCCCATGAATAGACAAATAGATAAAACAACTAACTATTGTATGGGTAAAAACCCACTAAAGGAACAGTCGGCTGTGTGCTGCAGTGATCACATGATGGTGATTCTCTCAGGTGAAACGTGTGCAGCTGAGCCCACTGGCTCCAGGCGCTGGCATCGGTAGTGACTGCTGTCCAGGCCCCGGCGGATTTGGTGGAGCTTGCGGGCCACACAGGGCAGCAGCATCAGCACCTTCCCCATTATAACACACACTGGCAGGGCCAGGGCCACCACAAAGCTGGGGGGCAGGTAGAAACGGTAGGCTTCCTCCTCAAAGGCTCGCTTCCAGCCAAACAGCAAGCCGTGGAAGGTAGCAATAAGTAGAGCAATGTAGCCCAGAGTGGACTGCAGCAAAGACAGGAAGACTCATGATGGAATGTAAAGTAACAGCTTCTGTGGTCATACAGCAAACAGAGGAAAGCCAGCAAGCTGGGTCACAACCACAAAAACAGCTACACTGTATCTTCACTCTGTGAATGGGCACAGTCAGGCATGAGTGAATGCATACAAGTGACCATCGCCTGCCAAGGCGATATTTGTGCTGAATGTCTGCAGTGCCAGCTGTGACAGACCTGCACATTCTCATTCCGAAGTCATCAAATACCGTTGCTTTGACAGTGCTCTTGGTGTAAGATTCCGACACCAAAAGCCACCTTTGAAGAGGTGTGAATTTTTTAAAGTCACTTTTTAATTACATTTAGATCAATATTTGCAAGCTTTGTCAGATTTATTCTTTCATGAAAAAATATGTTCAAAATAAGAAAATAATTTTTTTTAAATTAAATCAAAATCTTAAATCTAATTGTTATATGCTAAATCTAAATCTTAAATCGTTGTGTCACGATTCTAATTATTTTACTTTTATGCAAATTCACACTGCCGCTTGGTGAAAGTACCAAAATAAGAGCTCAATGTATTGCTGTTCTTTGTACATGGCAACCGACAGATTTTGGTTTTGAAAGAGAAAATCAAAATCAGAAAACACATTTTTACACAGCGGTTCATCTCTGCCTCACTCCTGGCTTATATGAGAAACTTTTGCCATGATGAGAGTGGCCGCACCTCCACAAAGGAGACTGACTCGCTGTAGCAGCTGAATTCAGCCAGAGCTAACCTGTTAACCCAGCAAGGGCTGTCACAGCAGGCGGCAGCGCTCGGCCTAACCTGGGGAGATGAGGTCTGCACTGGCTTTATTCAAACTGCTACCACTGCTGATTGAGGGAGAGTCGTCACGGCTTCCATCCACCGCTCTCCCCACTGAGAAGCGTCACAGCATGGGCTGCAGTCCAGGAGACAGAGCACAGCAAAGCCTGGCTCACTGTGGGTCCTATGGAGGACAGAACCAGGCGGAGAGGGCCAGGGGTTTGCGGGGTCTATGCCCAATGTGACTGTCCTCTAGTGTCCACACACACCTGTGTGGAGCTTGTTGTGTTTAGGATGTTTCCCCGTCAATATGTGTTACCCGTACCTAAACATGACCCAAACCCTCTAAGAAACTGTACTTTATTTATCAGAGGAGGGCAGTGGCTAGGGTGATTTTTCTTTTATCTCGACACTCAATAAAGCTCTAAATGTTTTTCCTAATTAATCACCCTCCCTCCATCATAAATAACATTTATTGATTATTGGTGTTTAACATTTAACATTTATATATAACATATTTAGATTTAACATTTAACATTTAGATTTAATTTGAAACATTTTTATTTCACAGTGACATTATCTTGAACATATTTTTTTCACAATAGAATAAATCTGACAAAGTTTGCATATATTTCTCTAAATGTGGTTAAAAAATTACTTTGAAAAATTCATACCTCTTTGTAATTATGTTTTAGAGTTAAATGTGGAGAAATGTTGCTGTTGCTTTCAGAGTGCTCAGCTTTACAATTAACACCCCATAGAAGCAAACCTAAAGTGTCTGTAGACGTGGATTTCCACTGCAAAGTGGCAAAGTGACGATTTGGGATGTGAATGTGTTGGACAGACAAAGAAAGCTAGGTAAATAGCTAATTTTAGCTGGCTTGCTAATAAATGCCATAAAATATGATGTTATTTGTACAATTTCCATTTTCCATTTTCCATGTCTATCTCCAGACTCACTGCCAGCTTAGCAGCATCTCTTCTGTGGGCAGATCGTTTTCTCCACATATTTTTGCTATTAGTTGAGGCTGCAACTTTGCCAGTCAAAATTCACCAAGACTGACAATGTAAATTTGCTCTGCCACTGATTTATTGCCTGGCAATGAATACAAGTGAATGGGAGGCAAATATTTACCGCTGTTAATTTTTTTCATGTCCATTTACTTTATTAAAGCAATTTCTGCTGTTTTTTCTTAGCCTTTACTGTTTAATTAAAACATCAGGTGCTTCTCAGCTCAAGGACAGGGATTTTGCTTTGAAAAAAGTAACTCCCACTTGTGTTTTGTCTAATGGATTTGAAATCCTGAACTACCTATTATCATGTGAACTGCTCACCTGATGTAGGTTGACTATAGTGTGCCTGTTTGCCTTTGCCCTCTTTGATTTTGATGAAGACACAGAGCTGTTGAAACGATTCTCTATTTGCACGACAAAGGCTGTGAATTGATCGGTGTGCTCCAGTCCCATCCTTTACTGTTGAAATCACGGGCTTTAACATTTGGAGTTGCAGGGAGGGCTCCAGGGGGAGTAAAGTAAGACTCTGAGTGAGCTGAAAGGGCAGGTGGAAGTTTCTGTATTTGGCCCACTGATTTTCTGGTGCAACAAAATTAAGAATTCTGTGACCTATGTCATTGCTGAAGCCAGCTACTGATCTGGCCATAAGCCAGCGCTGGTGACTGGGAGAGGTCGGCACAGAGGAATGAGAGGCTGACTATTCATTTGAGCATGGTGGTGTGGTGTGGTGGCAAACCACTGGAGCGGCCACTGGAGCGGCCACTGGAGCGACTACTGGCTACTGGAGCCGCTGGTCTTTAGCAACCCAATGTCAACAGGAATCCATGGTGCACTCAGTGCACATGGTCAACTCTCAAATCTATACTGGAATAGCTATAATTGTTGTTTACAATGACAAAGTTCCCTGTCTTTCTTTTTTTTATTTGCTAAAATTCATATCTGTCATTCCTTTCTTGTTTTTTCAACACAGCATTTTAATTATTATATGCTAAAATCATACAGTATCATCTTCAGTTCTACATAGGCAGATTTTAAATATGCCATAAAAAACATTAGTTTCACTTTGTTTAAATTAAGCCTTTTTTCCATTTTGTGTGTGTGTGTGTGTGTGTGTGTGTGTGTGTGTGTGTGTGTGTGT
>NW_024613855.1:0-3940 GCF_008729295.1 Plectropomus leopardus
ACTGTCCGATTCAAAACTAGTTAAGCTTTATCTGTGTGTGTTTGTGTGTGTGCGTTGTCACTTTATGTGTGCTGAGCTGTCCTGGCCCAGCTTGGGCCGGCTGGCAGACAGACAGGTAGGAAGACAGGTGTGAGAACCCAGGGTGGGGAAAGGCTGCTGAGACAGGCCTAATTAGAGTTGAGCAGTCGCCCAGCTTTTGGCTCAGCGGGGGGGACTCCCCACCACCGCCACCTCCATGCCATCTACCCCCCACTGCTCATACGCGCACAAACACAAACACACACACACACACACACACACACACACACTGGCACATACTTGCCGATACTTTGGCTGGCTCACTGGCTAGGAGGAGACACTGAATGCACTTCCTCTGACCTCAGTGTTTTTCTTGTTTCTGTGCTGGAAAAGAGGGAAACTCTTTTTTTCTTTCCTATCATTACACTCTAACTCTCGCTCTTCTTCTTGTTTACAGTCTTGCATTGCGTTTCAGTCCATTCTAATTCTGCATTTCATCAGTAACACTAGAAACTGAGAGGATGTCCAGCTACAATCAAATCAGGGCCACTTAACCACTCGGCCACTACATCCCTAACTCAATTTTGAAGGGACAGTTCATCCAAAAATCAAAAACACATATTTTTCCTCTTACTTGTAGTGCCATTTATCAAGCTAGAGTGTTTGGGTGTGAACCGCGGGTGTTTGAGATATCGGCTGTAGAGAAATCTGCCTTCTCTCAAAATTAATAGAACTAGATGGCACTCGGCTTGTGGTGCTAAAAGCGCCAAAAAAAGAAAAAAAATTCAAAATTAAAAAAACTCAACAATGTCTCTTTCCATAAATCAAACTATGCACGGTAACTGTATCACCATGCAGAGAGAAGCACTCACAAGTTTACTTATAATATGGGAAAATGTTGTGTGACAGTAGCACAAACACAAACAGTACAATATTTATTCGCAAATAGCTAGTAGCTAGTAGCATGTGACCAGGCAAAACCAATCACAGTTCGCAGATATCCCTACTTTCTTCCATGAGAACAGTCTCTGATAAATACGGAGCTGACCATTTTAATGCACGGATAGGATGAGCTTTACATTTGTCCAATGGACTATATTTTAAGGCCCAGTACACACTTAAGAAACACCTGGAAGAAGATCAGCTCAGCACTTAGGATCTCTAGTATGAGTGCTATGATATGGAGCTGGTTATGGTTGCTTAGGAACTCATGGTGCAACCTTCCTTGTGCTCATTAAAGTTGGCACAGAGAGGACACAAGAGGAGCACCCAGTGCCCGACCTCAAGTTTTCCAGGTGGTTAAAAATGCAGCATGTGTACGGCCCCTAAATAAGCGCCCTACCAGTTAGGTTTAGGAAAAGAATTCTGGTTGGGTGTCATCTCGTTATGTTATGTGACATGATGACGCGACCTTATAAGGACGTAACATAAATTTACATAATGATGTAACTTAAAAAAAAACTCAAGAGTTGACTTCTGGTCTCACATGGGACACAAACAGCAAACTCCTGGGTCAAAGTCCAATATGTCACTTGAATTTCTTCTATGTTGACGGCGTTATTATTATCCTAAATTACTAAACCTAAAAATAGATCGGCGTAATCGGCTGCTTGTATAAAACAGGACCTATAGTGTTGTTTTTGTGAGAGCATAGTGTTGTCACACCACACCGGGTAAGACTGTAGCAACTAGAACTCTGAGTGTATTGAATTAAACAAGGCCCAGTTTCATCTGGAAGAAAAAGGCTGTTTTTTTCTTCCTTAAACAGTTGTATAGCTCTGCTTATATTAATAACAGCCACAGAATGAATCATCTCTCAACACACAAGAGATCAAACTGATAAGATGTTGAATCTACAGTGATGATAAAAGAAAATATTTAAAGGGTATAAAAATATGCAAGTACCACAACCAGGCAATAACTTAAGGGTAATTTTAGCACCTTCACTGATGATCTCTCCAGCTACGGTGCTTGAACTTTCTCTGTTCCTCGCTTCCAGACCCCACATGCAGCCCAGAGCGAATCCGCCTGCGGAGATGATGGTCGGCCTGCCCTCTTCATCACCTCTTAATCAGAGTGTTGGCACTGACTGCCCAGAATTGGATCAACCTCAGTGACCCCTGCTGCTGCTTTCCTTCCAGAGGTCAGCCTCACATCACTGCACTGTCTCCGAGGCAGCGGCACGCGTTCTTAAATGAAATCTTATTTCTCCCTCTCCTTCTTCCTGTCTCTCGCTTTGTCTTTATCTCCCTCTGGCTTGATGTATTAACCCGGGCGTGATCTTTCGCAGCCCAGACCTGAGTTACTGGAGTTCTCGTTCTTTATTCTGAGCAGTGCTTTAGTTTTGTGCAAGACCTCAGTCTAGACAGAATTTTTGAGTGTCACTCAATAGTACCGAGACCAATATTTATGATAAATGAGTAACAGGAAAAGCTGTTCTTTTGACCACAGGTAAAACAGACATGCAGGCATGGTTCTCCTGATTGGATTCGATTGCAAGAAAGCTGCAGTGTAAACAACACTGATTGCACATTGTCTGCAGGAACTCTTACTTAGTGTCCAAGATTAGGGTTAATTTCACCTTTCAAGGGCTGGTAAACAATAAAAATCAGAAAATGAAATAAATAAACCGTCCAGCTGCCAAGAACAAGTTTTACTGACTCAAATCATAATATATTTTTCATATAAATGTGTTACCTTGCCAATTCTTAGACCCACTTTATTGTACAGAATCAATTAACTCATCTAGCAGTAGTTACTCATTTTAAGTACGCCAGCTTTACAACAACAGTCTGACGTACAACTACAGTAAATTAAACTTACAAGAGAGCCTTCTGTTTGCACTTCAGTACTCTGTGGAGCCAGATTACTACTTATCACCTTGTGAATATGCATCTAGTAACTAATTGAAAATGCTCACAACAATTTTATTTCTTTTTTGTTTTGTTTTCTTTTACAATTTCTGTTTCAAATGACAAATCTTTTTTTATGCGTGGTGTTGGACTGTGAATAAATTCCAAACTTGTTTTTATCATTTCACTGTTTTATCATTTCACTGTCTTCTCTTTAAGCCAAAGAAAAGCAAAGCAAAGCAACCCAAAGTAAGATGCGCTTATCAAAAAGAGGGTCAATAACAGAGTCTGACAATACAGTGAAGTAAGAATTAATAAAGGGATGTATGGGAAACACTGAGTAACTGTATGACGCTTGTGGATATGAATGTGCCTGTGCTCATTTGGTGGAGAAGCTAAGGACATAGAAGGGACAGCTTCAGGAGGAGGGTGTATTTTAAATTCAACTGTTTTTTTTTGTTTTTGCATTTTTTTTTTCTTCAGAAACCTGCCTACCACAGCTGTAAGTGTTATTTTCAGATGCTGGTTTGATGCTTTAGAGTATGAAAATGCTTGGTACAAAGTTGCAATGTGAGGTGGGTTTGTACAAGAAATCTGCAACAGCTTGTTTCTACAGATCTGAAGAGTTTGGCCTTTAGAGTTTTCTCTGTGGCACGATGACATGAGAGGATGTTGAGACGCTGACAACTACCCGTTCATGACGTGTATCTATGGTTTCCCATCGCTAGTTACACATGTGCACACACACGCACACACACACACACACACACAACCCCAATGTATAAAGACACAAAAGCATTCATGCGTGAAGGTACTGTATGTTTTCACCTTTCTGTGTTCTGTCAAATGATTTTTGGATATGCTTACATATCTACTGGATTTGTTCTTTGCCTTCTGAGTGAGCGTGTGTGTGTTTGGCTGTCAGTGTTCAGGTAAGCTTGTTGGCAAGAGATCACACCTAAACTGTGAATGGAGAGCGCATGAGAAAATAATTGTTTAATATCCCAGTGATGATTCCCAGGGACAATATCACTTGTGATAATAGTCTAATCAGTTAATGACTGGGGGTG
>NW_024613856.1:0-1120 GCF_008729295.1 Plectropomus leopardus
AACTGACTTGACTTGCTTTAAAAGATAAAGTTCGAACATGTAATTATTCATGCAATACTCACAAGGCCACACGTCCATGGAAATGCTTCCATCTGTAATTTTTCCTCCTGTTCAGACTGAAAAAATCTGCTTCTAAACTGATGCCAAAGTTTCTGTAATGTTTCCATGTTGAGCTGCAGACACAGAAACACAGAGACCAAATATTAAAATCTACTAGCTCATTTTTTGATTAACTCTTTTATGGCTTCATTTAACCTTCAGATCAGCCTTAACGTATATTTCTTCACAGAGTGAGCGCTGTGGATTTCCTCCTCCATTACGCTGGTTACAGTTAAACTGATTTCAGATCTCTCTGTGGTCGCTGTGAACATGAGGCATAGGTAACTATAACACTGTTATTGTCTGTTATGAACATATGAATGTGAAGTTTTCCTGTAAGCTTTATGACAAAGTTGAAACCATTTTAATAGAATCGTTGTTGTTGTTACTTAAGCAATATCACAGGAGAGGGAGTGACGTTGTGCTGTATATCATCACGGCTGTGATTCGGTCATAATCTCAGCCGTGATGAAACACGACAACAGACGACCTCCACAGTGATATTACTGTTATACAACAGGTCTACGAGCCTCTTTTATTTGTTAATATTAACAACAGACAACAGATTATGATTTGTTTGTTTATTTAATGATTTTTTTGGCTCCGCCGACACAAATACTTTCTCAGCCTGGACGTCACAGCTGTTGCCTAGCAACACATAAACACTTGTTTAAAAAATCTCTGAAACTCAACACTTGCTAACCTGCGTTAGCTCGGTCTGGTCACCGACATTTATCTCCGTGTTTTCAGTGAAATCTGAGTCTGTTAACGGACACTTTGAGATTCACACCAGTTAGTTTGATCAGACGGTTCGTCTCTGCGGTGTGTCTCTCGGGCTGTGGACGGCGTCGGACGAGCGTGTCCCTGTCTCATCAGCGTGTCCCTGTCTCATCAGCATGTCCCTGTCTCATCAGGGGGTCCCTGTCTCATCAGCGTGTCCCTGTCTCATCAGCGTGTCCCTGTCTCATCAGGGGGTCCCTGTCTCATCAGCGTGTCCCTGTCTCATCAGCGTGTCCCTGTC
>NW_024613857.1:0-3097 GCF_008729295.1 Plectropomus leopardus
ATATCTTTCCCCGTAAGAGGTAGTAGCAAACTTGCCAACCCTCATGATTTTCCCGGGACACCGCTGTTTTTCCCTGCCCTCTCCCGGTGTCCTGGCAATTTAGAGCGCCTGACCACGCGCGTAATCTCCACAAATCTCCATGAATTCATGTAAATATGTTTTGTGAAATTGCAGCCTTCAGTGTTAAAGACAAGTTTCCAGCTTGCACTTTAACCCCCAAAGAGAAATTCAGTTTATTGTATTAACAGAGGGGAAATTCAGTTTGCCTTAAATTTTTACTGCTAAAATTAAAAGCAAAACTTGTTTTGAGTAATTTCTTTGTCATTTGTAGTTTGTTTTTAAAAAGGGAAAAATAATGATTGAAATTGTAAATTGGGTTTGGTGTGAAAAAATCAGAGATTTTATTTTTAGGCCATATTGCCCAGCCCTAGTTGCTCTTCCCATTTGATTGTTTTGTGGAAACAACATGGACACTGCAAAGAAGATGTGTTGAATTTTATTGCCCAGAGTGTTTAAACAACATATTAATAGCAGTTTGAAGTGTATATTATAAACTGATTTTGTCCCAGAATTTTTGCTGCAGTATCAATACATCCCCAAGCCAGCTAATAGTTACAACCTAGTACCATATTTAAAATGAGCAGGGAGTAAAAAGACTTTCAAAATTCTTTCAATTTGTGGATGTATTGAAATGAACTTTCCCAGTCAGAAACTAATTTTTCTCATCATTCTGACCCACATAAATGCAGGGTAATGCTCCATAGCAGCAGGCAACGCAAGTCTGTATTCATCATAAAAAATGGGAAACATTTTTACAGGAGGGAGTAAAGATTCTAGTTAGCCAGTTAACACATAGACAACACAACTCAGTGGTTAAAGAGCAAAGGATACCTCCCATACACGTGGGAACAATTACAAACAATTATCTTCAAAAAAGCTCAGTGGCTGAAAGCATAATCTCACCTTTATAACAAGTTTGTTTTGACCTCACTCCCTCGTTAGCTGTTTGTTTATTTTTCTCACATCTGCCTCTCTTCTCGTGTGCTTAGCTGAACTGACAGAGATTTCATATGTCAATGGCCTTCTCCATCTCTGACGCCGATTCAAAGTTATGAATCGGACAAAAAAGTGAATAAGGGCCAGCTAACACCAGCAGTGCGGGACACACCGCCAAATCTAGGGCAACAGACGCTCACGTATGGCCCGGCATTAACCATAGCCGACCATCAGCTTGGTGTGTCAGGGCCTTAATAAGATGGGGGAAAATTACCTCAGTTCATTCACACAAGCTACTCTCATTATTACTGTACAAAGCTGTAAATGTTCAGTCCATGATAGAGATGCAAAGAAGATGTCTTGTTTCTCTGTTATGTCCAAATATCTAAATACATAACATAAGGTAAAAGAAGGTAGAGGGTAGATTTATTAGTCATTTTTTAAACAAAGTTTAAAAAACAAAATTACATTTGTACTTGATCCTGCTAGAGTTGACAGATGAGTTGATTAAAATCAGCAGCTACTATTAAGGTTCCATCTGGTTGCTCGGGCATGATGCTGCTGGCATAAGTCAAGTCCTGCAATGCATTTTTTAATTTTGCATCATGTAAATTGGGTCCTAATGGCTTCCAACGACGTCCGCCCATCGAGTGCAACAGCCTGATCTGGGTTGTTAGGGGTTAACCATGTCTCTGCAAAGATGTGCGCAGGGCAGTCCCCGATCCCCCGCCACTGAGTGAGCCTCAATCACATCTCATCCTCTTAATTCTCTTGTGACCGGACATTAGCCAGAAGAAGGCTTGGTGGAGGAACAGCTTTCGGTTCAAGTCGGGTTAGCCTCACCTTGATGCTGGCCCTCCTCCCTCTCTTCATCCCGTGCTTTCGGTTTGGTTACTTCCCTCTGATCTGACAGGCTGCTCAGCGTAAGCCAATGGTGGGGACCCTATCACAGTCTGCTACATTCAGTCCAAACCTCATACAACTTTTCCAAAAGTGCTTCTTTATTGTAGAAAAGTCAAACTTCAGCAGAAATGGCCATGGTGTCGAAAAAAATAAAAAATATAGCAAAAAAAGTAGGATTTCAGGAGCTAGAGGCTGCATCTACATGCTAACATAATACTTTGAAAAATCAGCCATTAGAACCACACAGCTCCCACACTCTGACATGTGATTTATATCTCTTTTCAATTTCTAACATTAAAAGTATTAAGTTCTTTAAAAGTCAGCATTCGAACAGTGCATATAATTTTTGTGCTCGAGGATAAATGAGCATGACATTGCCACAAGAAAACATGTTTAGGTGGCGTGTTTGAACATTGCCTTGGCTGGAGCCCATTGTCTTTGGGGTCAGGACAAGGTTGAGCTGTTTGCCTAGCTGAATTCTGTGTGGTAGACAAGGGTGATAGCAGAGCAGTAGCAGACCCCCACCCCTCCCTGGTGGTTGGGGGTGGGGGCCATGGGATCCGTTGAGTGGCTTGCCTCATTACTGTAAGGTCTTTGGCGTGCCTGAGTGGCGCTGGAGCGAGCTGATGAGCAGATGTTGGACTGTTGCTTTTAATTAAATCCCCTTGACCTTTGTTTGGATCATATTGAGCGTAAGCCCGCATTTCTATCTCTCCGTATAAGATAGCCTTGGCAGCCATGGTGATCTGACTACCAGTCTCATCTCATGGCAAGACCCCAAATCTGTGTTTCTTCTGTTGTGTTTGTCAGAATGAGGTCATATGCAGGAAAACCCTGGAAAAGTCATGGAATTTGCAAATAGCAATTTCTAGGCCTGTAAAAGTTTGGGAAAACTAAATTTACCTTGAAAGTAAAGTCACAAACCTGTATAATAAGAGCATAATTTGTTCAAGGACCGTCGGAAATTTGAAAATCCAAGGGTAATTTCTGTTTTTACAGTTTCTGGCTGTAATAGGTCATGTATTTTGGGGGAATTTTAAAAGAAAACATGTTTTCCTAAAAAAAAAATCACTCAAAAGTTTTCAAAGAAAAAGAAAATTTCCAGATTTTTAATTTTAAAAATAATTTTAATTAATAATTTTTCTATAAAAATTAGCAAAAAATTCTAAAGGACAAAAAAAAATAAAAATGTTGGAAT
>NW_024613858.1:0-1548 GCF_008729295.1 Plectropomus leopardus
CTTACAGAGATAGTGATTCATTGCTATGTTGGTTCTGTTCTCCTTGTGGCTTGAGAAGTTAGTTTGGGTTATCAAACTTATCGAAGGTTTCCTCAGGCTTGAGGAGTAGAGCTGAGGCCAGAAACACTACTGAAACACTGACCTAAGCAGTGGAAAGTGCAGTTACTCTATAGTAATGTCTTGAAGTTCTGCATGTTCAATCTGCCTTTTCAGAAAACGGTACATATCACATACTCTCTTTGGTATTTGTTATGGAAATTGACTGTATTTTTTCATGAATAAAATAGTATATATTGTTATTTGTTCAGCAGAGACTTATGTGTTGCCAGATGTGAAAAAGGTCAGTTAAATATATATTTTTTGGCACTTGTTAAGATGTTGTGTTGTTATACTTCCTGTCAGAATGGAAGAGTTTTACTTGATTGCAATAAAGTATGAATAGAAGTGATACTGAATATTAAATGCTGAATCCATCTCATTACTCACGTGGAAGGCTTGGTAGTATTACTGGGGAATCACACATATATACTGTGGATGTTGATATACCCTTACAGAATCCCATATATCCATTCTTTAAACTGCTTACTCTGTTTGGGGTCACCAGAGGTTGGACTCTATCCCAGCATGCATTGGGCAAAACTGGAGTTGGGCAAACTACTTAAAATTAGTAATTAGTAATCTGTTCCAGTTACTAGTTACCTTTCTCAAGAGTGAATGAATATTTACCAGTGACATGCTGAAGTACTGCAGCAAGCGTGCATGCTGCCTCATTTCTGGTGCTTCTTTGCTAGTGACTGGTAGCATGTTTGTTCTGCTCTAGCAAGCTGAACCCAGCTAATTTACTTTCACATTCTTCATTCTAGCTTCTTTATACCTGCTTTACATTTAAACTCACTTAAGTTCTGGTTAAGCACTCAAAGCTCTCCTCTTCTCGTAGCATATTTCCTGTTAAATCACAATGCTGTTTATATGCTATTAACTTGTCAGCTACTTTAGATCAGCCTTAAGGATAGCTTCTCTCTCCTGCTCAGTGTGGCAGATGTTTAGTTACTCCTCTGCCTCCTTTAGAGATAATGGTGCTTGTAATAAATGTATTTATTTGCTGCGTTTGAGGTGAGTCTTTGCAATTTAGAAGCACGGCTCAGCACCATTGTAAAACCCACGGTAGCTAGCAAGCCCCCTGTTGCCAATGCAGACCCCTCCCCCCAAACCCTTCACGTTTCTAACAAGTTCCCCCCACTTACGGTCACACCGGCTGTGGATGAAACTCGGACACTTGAAAGCTCTATTTTGAGAAACGTGAAGTTAGTGACTAAACATAGATTTAAGATTGTAACTGATGTCTGTGATAATGACTCCAGGTTACACATCGGCGGTCACAAAAATTAATATGGATTCGGTGTGTTCATATGCACAAACAATGTCATGCACTAGGGTTTTCTATGGACCCCTCCCAAATCTGACCAGTGGTGACATTTTTGGACACATGTCATCATTCAGTTGCTGGCTATCAAGGTGCTGTCCAGCAAACAATGTATGCTGGCTTTG
>NW_024613859.1:0-497 GCF_008729295.1 Plectropomus leopardus
GGACACGTATGTTCTGTAGTCAGTTTCCTTCAGGAAGAAGAATTCTTTCATGACACTGTAGTTTTAAGGTGGCGGGCAATTCCCCCAAACAGTTGAATTCATTGATAATTGCTGTCCAGTTGTTTTTTTATTGGAGGGTTTGTTATTCAATTTCATCTTTGTAATTTAAAATTTCAGTTTGAGCATTTCCATTTTTTTCTTTTAATCATCACTTTACATTTTCAAATGATTGTTTCACATTTTAAATTTGCTTTTTCAATTTCCTTTCTCTTTTTAATTTTACTTATGGCCTGATTATTCCTAGTAATGTGTTAAATTGATAATCTTTTTAATTTTATCGAATTTTTTTATTTGGGCGTTTAATTTGAATTATGAACAAAAATATCCTCCTATGTTATTAGAAGCAAGAGATCAACAGATATTCATTCTTTGTTATAAGTTCATCTAGGTAGGTATATTCTAATGATATAATATGACAAAAGAGCATTAATATCCTT
>NW_024613859.1:578-1536 GCF_008729295.1 Plectropomus leopardus
GTTTGCAATTGTTTTTTGTTTATTTTTGTTTTTTACTTCTTTTTTTCTAGGCCATTTGTTGCTCAATGCCTCTTCACCATATTTTTGAAAGAAATCATATTCATTAGCTTGGGTTATAAAGGGTTAACCCGATGTCCCACATCTGTCCCCAAACTGTCCCTTGTGCAGGAGTGGACCTCCTGGTGGACCAACCGCTGACCACAGAGAGCCTGATGTCACTGGTGGAGCTGACGCGCTTCGAGACGCTAACCCCCCGCTTCTCGGCCACAGTGCCGCCGTGCTGGGTGGAGGTGCAGCAGGAGCAGCAGCAGCGACGCCACCCACAGCACCTTCACCAGCAGCACCACGGAGACGCAGCCCAACACACCCGCACCTGGAAGCTGCAGAGTGATAGGTAGCTACACTTTATGGGTATTTTCAGGCACAAAGAATGGGTTGACATGGGCAGTGACTTTTCGTGTCACATTTAATGGGTTATAAGGACACGTATGTTCTGTAGTCAGTTTCCTTCAGGAAGAAGAATTCTTTCATGACACTGTAGTTTTAAGGTGGCGGGCAATTCCCCCAAACAGTTGAATTCATTGATAATTGCTGTCCAGTTGTTTTTTTATTGGAGGGTTTGTTATTCAATTTCATCTTTGTAATTTAAAATTTCAGTTTGAGCATTTCCATTTTTTTCTTTTAATCATCACTTTACATTTTCAAATGATTGTTTCACATTTTAAATTTGCTTTTTCAATTTCCTTTCTCTTTTTAATTTTACTTATGGCCTGATTATTCCTAGTAATGTGTTAAATTGATAATCTTTTTAATTTTATCGAATTTTTTTATTTGGGCGTTTAATTTGAATTATGAACAAAAATATCCTCCTATGTTATTAGAAGCAAGAGATCAACAGATATTCATTCTTTGTTATAAGTTCATCTAGGTAGGTATATTCTAATGATATAATATGACA
>NW_024613860.1:0-2033 GCF_008729295.1 Plectropomus leopardus
AAAAAAAAAGTGCATCTCGGACTCTTTTTCTGCCTGATGATGAAAAGAAAGACGCACACAAAAAAAGAGCCGTTTTGTTAAAGCGCAAACAGAACATGAGGAGGAATGGGTTTGTTTTAGCCTCGTTAGCGCTGACAGGGGTGTGAGTTATTGGCTTAATAACGTGTTTGTGTGTGCGGCCTTTCAGCGGTGAGAAAGAGCCACAGGTGCCTGCGACGCCAAGTACACCAAAGGAGTGTACATGCGATTGTCCATGATGAATGAAAATGAGTGTGTGTGTGTGTGTGTGTGTATGTGTGTGTGTGTTTTCATGTGTTTGTGCCTTATCTCACTCACTAGTCTCTGCCTCATAGAGGCTTTTGTGTTATCTGATAAGCCTGCAGAGGCGTGCGCGTGTGTGTGCGCGTGTGTGTGCGTGTGTGTGTGTGCGTGTGTGTGTGTGTGTGTGTGTGTGTGTGTAAATCAGTATTTAGCCGTGTATTATTCTCCCAAACATACATTACTCTGAGGTGTTATAAATATTCTTTATCTGCTCCTTCCCCCCTTCTTTCCCTCCTCTGTCCATCCATCCGTCGCTCTCCACCCACCAAACCTCCTTCGTGCGGTGTATTAAATCCCCGCAATTGATGAATAAATACGCCACATTAAAACATAAGATATGAAATTGATTCATTCTTTGCTTTAAATAGCATTATGAAAACAGGAGAGCGCCGTTAATCAGCAGCAAGGTGGGAACTGATTTTTTCGCAGGCGGAGGCGTGCAGATGCTAGTTGCTGCGGGCTCATCAGCTTTACGACGTTAACGGCGGTACTTTATGGCGGCAGTGGAAACATCGATTTATGCTGATGACTCTGCCTCTGTTCTGTGATGCAGCCGTGGCGCGCTGGCCTTTAGCTGCAAAAACAGGCGATATTCTCTGTGATGTAGTGGCTCTTCCTGCCGTTTAACATACGGAGGTTAAAAAGAAGCAGGAGGCAGAATCACGAGCTCGTTACTACACGTCCCACAAACATATATATAGTATTTCAATTTCAGGAGTGCTGCATTGTTCGCACTACGTTTGTAAGGCGAAGGCGGGATGATTACAGCCACTGAAGAGGAGATGATCTAGTTAAAATATTTCAGAATTTAAAGCTACAGTTAGTAACTAAAAAAAATCCTTATTTGCTGAAACTGTCACCATACGCAGCACTAAATCAGACAGATAATCTGTGAAATCTATTAATCCCGGCTCAAACTGTCAAACTAAGCAGCGCTGATCAAATATGAATCAAGATTCTGTTACTGCATTGCCTATTTCTCAGCTCAAATGTTTTCAGAAACATATTTATGTGAACTGTTTAGCTGCAAAAGGAGAACATCGGTCCAGCTGTTGGACAGTGCTTGTTACTCCCATTTAACCTTTTTGGCCGCACCACAAACTTCCTCATTTTATTCACGCATTCACCCAAACATCTCCATTGCAAACACCTTTTTGGGTGAAAAATAGAGGTAGTGGGAGCACTTCTGGTGTCCCTCAAACTATCGGTACTCATGGAAAGAAATAATCACGCTATATCACAACTACAACCAGAACTATCTGACTGACCAAAATGACCGGCCCGCTCTTAATCCAAAGTTATTAAATATACTCAGAAATATAAATAAATATAATCATAAATATATATGATTTCCTTTGATATCAACACCAAACGCCACCTTTCGCGGCAGTATGATACACCGCCGGTCAGCTGGGTGTGTGGATGGATAATGGAATAAATAAATGTAAAGACAGTAAAAAATAAATAAATTGATTAAAAGAAAATGACCTGAAAAAAGTTCTAAAATAAAAAAAATCTGTCACATAATTTTACATAAGTAATCATAACAATTTTTCTTTTTTTATCCCATGCTTTCAAATTAATAATTTTCCAATTTACTAATTTCTTGTCATATCAAGTTGCTCATTGCCTTTTTTTTTTAATAAACATGTATTTATTGAGTTTTGGAATTTTTTTAAACTTTTAAACTTTTAAATATAACTTTAACTTTT
>NW_024613861.1:0-2925 GCF_008729295.1 Plectropomus leopardus
TTTTTTATGATATTTTAAGTTGTCATGCGAACAAAGAAAGATTGGTGAAATTATCATCCTTAACTCTGGAGCAAATGAACACACATGGACACACACACACACACACACACACACACACACCAGTCTCTAATTATTAATTGCTCCAACTACATCCCCCTGCTGAATAAGACACTAACAGAGATTCTCCCTTGCCACATGTATCATATGTAAGTGTGTGCACATGCTCGCTGTATATGTGTGCTTGTGCACTCACAGTGTCACATCCATGTTAACAACACATTTATTCTGATTGTACACAGTAATGACTGATTAATTATTCCCAGCTCCAATTATCATTCCATTACTGCCACACACACACACACACACAGACACACACACACAAATGTCGAAAAGACTTCCATGTGGTGAGGAATAAGTGCCAGCAGTGGTTCTATGCCACTTTCTGAGGCTAATTGAGGTTAATGAATGTAACTGGTAAGTAAAAACACATTAGCTAGAATAATTAAGACCGGCATTGGTGTGAGCACGAGTTCGTCGGAAACATCACCGAAAATTACACAACCTATCAAACATGATTTCCTCCCGCTTTGTCAGAGATTGAAATGTGTGTCGATTGAGAATTTATGTGGCAGCCCGTAAAAATGAAGTACTTTTCTTGTTTGTTTTAGCACCTGATGCATAAAGAGACAGGACAGGTAGAAAGAGAATGGCACAAAGGAGGAAAAGACAAGATGGAGAAACACTGAAAACTTAGATAAACAACAAAAAGACATGTGAGACATCAGGTGGCAATCCTGTATGAAGAATCTCAAACTTGGCACTCAGACACACACAAGCTCGCCCACACGCATCACACACGGTACTGCACGCTTGGCCTCGAGACAGACGGAGAAAGATAGATAGAGGAGGCTGACATCACATCCATTCAGATAAGAGAGCGCTGGGGGAGATAATAAGCTGGCTCGGTGAGATAGACTAGACTCCTCAGATCAACACGATCCACCCCTGAAGAGAGGGGAAGAGATGAGGGGGGAGAAGAGGAGAGAGGTGCGCTTTTTGCTTATGTTTGACTCACCAATTTTGTTATATTTGATTTAGTCTGAAAAAAACATCTGATTTACATGTGAAAAGGGAATTTGTGGCCAGGTTGAAAAGCAAGTTGGCTGAATTTGTTGCATATATCTTGTTGGACAGTGTAAAAAAGATACACTTTTTCTAGAGTTATTGCCCTCCGAGGTCCTCTAGTAATGCCAAGGTCACATGACAAGACTTTAGCCATGGTTTCCCAAACAATAGGCCCCGGTCAGAGGCTTGGTGCTTCCAAACTGATGCTCAAGTGCAATGTGTCAACTTGATCTTGAAACTTGAACTTGCTTTGTTTTGCAGACGCATCCCAGATATTGTCTGGAACCTTTTTGCAAGCTCCACCGAATTAGTTGGTCGGCTATAACAGCATTTTTTTTGGGGGGGGACCAAACAGTTCTGGGAACTCCCTGAATTGCCTACTGGGAAGTTTCCCCAGGAATAATGTACTCTTTTTGGGTGTATGTGTGTTTGCATTTGCATCACAAGAATGTTGAAGTGATGTACTGTTGCCAACTGGCCAGTGGCTATTATAGCAACATCACGTAACAGTGGATGGATAGCTGATCATACATACGTGGCACAGGCCCAGAGGCCCAACGTATCAGGGCTTCCCCTGGTCTTCACCTGCAAAATGTCAATCAAATAAACACAAACTGACCAAGAGACTCAAAATGACCACAAAGAGACGCAAATAAACTGCAAAGAGACATGCAATAAAATGGCATAAAAGAACTCCTGTTCTCATTAGGAGCAAATACGTCCGCTCTTTCAGCATTTTTGGCGTACAAGCCCAAAGCCACTTTCTTCAGCCACTCGGAATACAGCTGGATGGTGTCAGCTGAGAACACGGCCAGGCAGAATCGGTTGCATTGTTATTATACCCGGGCAGACGGCTTGATGGCATCAAGCACGTCCACATGAGTCGCGCAAGGGCAGCAACACTTGAGAACACAGCCAGTGGGATCCATAAGCATGTGCATGAAATGGGAGAGGATGCTGCCGGGTTTCCCATGTGGATGTAAGAGTTTTTTAATATGAGGGAAAGGCAGCTTTCAAACTATGTGCAGACTAACTTGGAATAATGTTTCAGGGCTGCTTAGGAGGAAATGGAGGGTAATTAGTGTTGACATGTCATTGCATGTGGCCATTAAAGGAGCTGAAATTAGCGCGTTCACCTAGGTGTTATGCTCTGATCAATGCAGATCGGAGCCGGAAGCAATAAAAACCCATGTCTGCTGCAGAGTCATTTGACCCGGGTGGGAATGCTGATTCCCATTGCATAAAAACACCACATGTCAGCGGGTTTTTTTGTGCAGTGTAAACGAGGCTTATGTGATACAAAAATGTAAAAGAACAGCCCTGTATGGGTCAGCATTTTGTATTGGAGCCATTACTTGATCTGATCAACATATTTGTCCCTGCTAGCGTGTTAGTTTACCCTTTTCTTAATGTGTGTTTGTGTGTGTGTGTGTGTGTGTGTGTGTGTGTAGCTGTCTGTGTGGGAGACCTCCCGGCTGCTCTCCCATTGACTTTCACTTTGGCTGATACAGGATGTCAGTTTATCAGTCGATTGAATATCTACCAGCCCTTTATTTATGACACACTGGATGAAGTGTTGCTGCTCGCTTTTTCTTCTTCTCTGAAGAGGTATGGAGAGAGACAAGTGTGCGTGTGTGTGTGTGGAGGGAAGAAGGGGAGGCAAGAGAGGACAGACGGGCAGAAATCAATACATTTTTACTGAAAGCCCCTGTGTAGCAAGAACAGAGACAGGAAGGAAGGAGGGAGGACGAAGAAAGGAGGGGAAGGGGTTCAGGGGCAAGGGAAGAAGTCTGAAAGGAT
>NW_024613862.1:0-2047 GCF_008729295.1 Plectropomus leopardus
TTTCATGTCACATTTTCATGGCAGAGTAGCTTCTAAGTGTCCTCAGGAGCAGAAAGGCAGCCCGAGGTGTGATTATTTAGATCTCCGTGTCTGTGAGATCTCGTCGGCCGGCCGGCTCTGCTCAGGTGTGCGTGACACTGATATTTTCCTCCGTGTCATTTCCTGTCGATTCACGCTCTCTCTGCTCAGAGAACGAACAGACACACATCACGTACACCTCACCTCCTCTCTCTCTGTCAGACCGTCAAGGCCACGTCCCCGCTCGGCGACCCCCGGGTGACCTACAACCTGGAGGAGGGTCAGGTGCCGGAGACCAACATGCCGGTGCGCTTCTACATCAAACCGAACCGGGCGGACAGCTCGGCGTCCATCCTGGTGGCCGAGAACCTCGACTACGAGACCACGCGCTTCTTCACGCTCAGGGTGCGGGTCCAGAACGTCGCAGCTGTGCCGCTGGCATCGTTCACCACCGTCTACGTCAACGTGACAGGTGAGACAGGGAGGAGTGTGTGTGTGTGTGTGTGTGTGTGTGTGTGTGTGTTTCCTCAATGTTATTATTAACAATTATCATTCTGAGGAAATCCAACTTCGCATATATGAAAATACTAAAGTAAAGACCAAACTTTGCACATCGGTCCAGTCTCATGACAAACCTCCTCAGCTGCAGACACAAGCCGAGCGTCCTGATGGCAACATTCAGAACGTGAGATTAACTGTGATTTCACATTTTTGAATGAAAATGTAATGTGATATGTTAACAAAACAAAAAAAAAGGTAAGCAAAAAAATTGAACATTTTTGGTGTTTATAGAGAATGTTACCCGAACTTTAGGAAGAATGTTTAAGGATCTTAAAAACAAAAACGTTGCGGCTGAAAATGTTCCTAAAACATTGCTTTGGTTGCGGCGTACCGTTCTCAGAACGTTTTGCGAGCTGTGAAATCCTCGAGTCGCTCTTCCAATTCGTCGGCTGCTTTCTCTGAATCACTGAACCGTCACGTAAACGGATGACAATCAAATCTAATTTCTCATTTTTGTACTTCTGAATATTTAACTCTTCGTGTGATCTCAAAGAGGACAGACCGAATCAAACACCTGACGCAGCTAAATGAACAGCATTCATATTTAAGCAGCTCCTCTGCCCTTAAAGCGGGCGCCGTAATTGTTTCTGACTCGTTTGAAGACTCGGAGCTGGTTTGCTCTGCCGTGGAGCGTCTCGGTTCAGACGCGACCGGCCGAGGACGAGGACAGACGGAGTAATAACGAGACAGACGACAGAGAGCGCGACGTGGACAATAATGAAGTGCGGCTCACTTTCCCGGTGAACGGCGGCGGCTGAGCTCCGCGCCGCCTCGCTTCAGCACTGACTCATTTCCCAGTCAGCACCTGCAGGCGGCGGAGGGACGAGAGGACTGACTTTGACTGGCTTTGAACAAACCCACAGCGGACGCTGTAATTGGCTTAGCGGAGCTTGAAAGTGAGCTGACAAGCTGCTTTGTGGACTCTTGACGGCGTTGCGAGGATAATTCCTCACTAATAACTGGCGTTTCATTAGCAAGCGGAGACGCCGTCCACGTCCACCGTCTGATGGACTTCAGCTCATCCGGTTTCCCTCTTTTCTCTGCTTCTTCTGTCTGGTTTTAATCTCCTTTTTTGGTGTAAATGTTGCAGAAAGCACAAACTTTCCTGCATTTTTCAGTCCTTCTGTCTGCTTTCTTTCTGGCGTTTCTCTGCTTCGTCTTCTTCTTCTTCTTTGTTTGTTTCTTGCCTTCTCTCCGTCAGTTTTTAATCCACGTTAATCAGCTTTCATGGCTGTGACAGTCTGCATGTGTTCTGCTGCCAGATCCTAAAACAACAAAACACCAAAGATAAATTTAGACACAAATGTTTCTCTCTTTTCTTTTTCCTCCGTCAGACGTCAACGACAACGTTCCTTTCTTCCTGTCGTCCACGTACGAGGCCACGGTCCCCGAGGGGGCGCAGATCGGCACGTCGGTGGCTCAGGTGTCGGCCACAGACCTGGACTCCGGACTGCACGGGATGGTGAGA
>NW_024613863.1:0-1226 GCF_008729295.1 Plectropomus leopardus
AGAGTCTATACAAACTGGACTATAGTCCATACTAATTGGACAATGGTCCCTACAGACTGGACGATTGTCCCTTCTGATTGGGCAGTTGTCCCCTCTGACTGGACAGTTGGATTGGACAGTTTACCCCTCTGACTGGACAGCTGTCCCTACAGACTGGTTGTAGTCCCTCCTGATTGGACAGCTGTCCCCTGTGATTGGACAGACAGACTCAGTAAGACTCACACAGGCATCCTGCTGGATGTTTTGTAAAAACTGCTTTGCAGGCAACAGGAAGTGGATCAGGTAGCGAAGTCCGTCTCCTCTGTAGCAGCTCTCCACCACACTGAGGACCTGACAGAGGACAGTCGGGGACGTGGCCCGGAAGGGCGGGTAGAGTGCTGACAGAGCGGTCTGGATGCAGCGGTCCAAAGATTCAGAGTCCTGAGAGACAGAGGACAAAGACAGACGAGGGTCAGACTCAGATGTGAAGTCAGCTACAAACCTGAGAGCCTAAAAGCACAGAGTGAGTTCAGGATGTAAAAACATTAAACAGGTTTGTGTATCTGGTTTTTCTGTCAAAATTCACGATAAGATCAAATTTAAGAAATAATATCTCTCAATATCAGATGTGATGTTTCAGGTACTTTCAGTGAGACAAGGGGACTTTTTGTCCTGCGGGAGGACACAGAAGAAAAGAGTGAAAACTACAGTAACCGCACGGCGGCTGTTTGCCTCCGGGAACTGTCGAGTTACAGTTAGAGACGATGGTCCACAGGACATCCACGTCTCTGAGGACAGAAGACAGGCGAGGTGTCTTCTGTCCTCAGAGACGTAAAAAAAAAAAAAAACACGCTTTACACGCGGCGGCACAGGACATCTTCACTTCATCAACAAAAGACAATAAGTTCACCATAATTATCACGAGGGTCATTCACTTGGACTCAAAGAGTCAAGGTCAAGGTGTTCTCCCTGACCTTTGACCACCAGAAGCTTATCAGTTCATTCCTGAGTCCAACTCAACGTCCGAGCCAAATTTTAAAAAATCCACCAAGGTGTTCAAGAGATGTCACGATCACAGTCAGGGCCGGACAAATGGACGTATTGGACAATAGGACGTATGGACACGGCTGTCGCTTCTGCAAAGGCATGTCTGTATCTGTTACATCCAGTACTACAGACCAGTATCACAGGTCAGTATCCCAGCAGGGTGCTGGTCTGTGACACTGGTCTGTGACACTGGTCTGTGA
>NW_024613864.1:0-3197 GCF_008729295.1 Plectropomus leopardus
TACTATATGTATCTGTGTTTTCTCTCAAACTTGAAACATTTTAAAAAAGCCACCGTCACCCACTCCAGTGACTACTTTTTAATTTTACACACTCAAATCTGTGGGTGTGAGCACAGCTCTGCACACCCCGACTGTCCCTTTGTGTGTGTGATATTTAGCTCCCTAATGCTGATTTGTGATAAAAGTGAAGATGATGTTGATCTGGACTTGCAGCAGGATGTGTTTTGCATGTGGACTAAATGTTTTCTGTTTCATCTGAACATTTATGTGTCAGTAAGTTTGGCCTGTTGTGTGTGAGGTTTTGTGTCGGATCAGACAGATACAGTAGATAGATGAGACAGGACAGAGGTGGACGTTTTACCAGTCCTGCTGGATATACTGCTTATCATTTGTGGATGTTTAAAAATTGAATGGCCTTAATCTGTTTTCTGTAAAAAGAGTGGGGCAATAACGTCGTCTTGATCGGTTAAATAAAGAGGCCAGTGGATGCCTTTTGTCACTCACAATGATGTTTGCCTTGTTCATAACTCTGTCTCTGTAAATACATTCAATATTTGGCAATTTAATCTGTCTAACAGTTTACCGGCTGTCTTTTTCAGCCTGTGTGTGTTCATCCTGCATGTAGATGTGGAAGTGTGTGGTGTTGGATTAAAGTGTTCTGTGGTGGTACTTAAAATGTAGACATCAGTAATACAGACCTATTTCTGTTTCAATACATCGTTAATGCTATTAGCCATTTCATCTTTCACAGCCAGCGTCAGCAAACATGTCCTTTTCAGTGCTGTCTATAAGCCAAGAGATGGTGAATGTTAATTTGAATGTTAGTCAAGTGTTTCTTTTACAAGTTATTTTATTGCATCTCTAAAAAATCTTGGATTTGTTTCAGTTCAGAATTGAGGAACAAGGATGTAAATATGTCCTTTTTGATGCTCCGTCTTCCTTCGTCTCACTTCTCTCCCTTTGAAATATCCAGAGAGTGATTACACCTCCGCTCTCTATCAAAGCCAGTCTTATACATGTACATCCATTCATATACACAGTCAGCAGGGGATGTCAGTGTGTCTCCAACAGTGTGATGAACTGTCCTTGTGTGTCTGACAGCTTCCTCGCTGTCAGTAAATACAGGATTTATGGAGTACAGTAACTGGCCTGAAGCACTGCAGTATACTGTATATGTGTGTGTGTGTGTGTTACATTCCTCACACTCCGGCTGCCTACATTATGGTCCGCTATGGACTGACTGGATTACAAACTGCAGTGGATGATTGGAAAGCAGGCAGAGGCAGAGACTGGTAGTCGAAGCTTTTTAAGGAGCATGCCGGCAAATTTAGGAAACAGGTTTTTATCTCGAGTCAGATGAGAAAACTGATCACTTTCATCTGTATGTTTTATGCAGAGAGGTCCAGCATGTGTTTAGCCCAGTTTAGTATAATGAGCAGAGGAGGAAAAAAACAAAACAAAACAAACTAAAAGCTCTCCTAAGAAATAAAAATACACCTTCCAACTACACAAAACTGTCAAAAACTTCATCAAACATACTTTTATTTGACTGCTACTGAAGCTGAGGACAAAATCTAAAATTGTTGCTTTGACTTCTACAAAGTATAACTTTATTTGGATAATTTTGATTATCTGAACATTTAGTTGTGTGAATAATATGATCATTTTTGAGGAAATTTTGTCTGATTTTATAGTTTGGTCTCATGAACTTTAATTAGGCATCGCACCACTATTAAAAAAAAAGGTGTAAAATTGGATAATCATGGCGAATGTTGAAATTTATCCTCAAGGGGTTGATGTGGGTACTCGGCAATTTATCATTTTTGAGACACTTTGACACGCTTTATGGATAGACATGTAACTTCAGCCTTATTGGCAAGTTTCTTTGCAATATCTTATGTAATGTCAGTGCAATATTTCCAAAACTGTAGAGCAGAATTCATGTTTAAAAAAAAAAAAAAGGTGAACTAATGTTTTATACTAAATTCAATAAGTACCAAGTCTGCATTAGTGGGGTGGTGGTGCTTTAAAGGGGATTTCACGGTTTCTGAAAGGATGGAGGGAGGATTATGAGAGAAAAGATGGGATGCAATAGAGCTGCTTTCATTTCTTGTTAAGTGTAAGCTTGTGGATCTTTACTTTGGTAAATGTAATAAGTGTTATAGATAATACTTATGTGTTTCTCTGTGGCTTAACAAACTTGCAACTAACCTCATCGCAATGTAATTATGTCTAAATCTTAATAAAAACATACAAAAAAAGTTGTTAAAACTGAAAACCTACAAGAGGTACCGACTCAGTGCATAGCACGTCAGCTGACAACCCAATCGGCAGAATAAATGTTGACATTGTTTCTGCAAACCCTGGATATTTGTAAGTTATTATGTAGCTGGTTGAAACTTAGTTTCACCATCGCTTCAGGAAACGTAGTGATGTCTCGGTAAAAAAACGACAACATTTTATGGCATGATCCCAGCTGCTAAAAAAAGTGACGTGTCAGAAAATGCTTTTTCGTGGCACTATCCTAGCTGAAAACGAAACAATTTCTTGGTTAAAATAAAAACGTGGTAATATTCCTGGTAGAAAAACAGCAACACCTCAGTGGTTTACAGCCTAGCAGGTGTCTTGGGTGTCACACCATCCACCATCTCCTCCACCTCCCGATGACAGCTTACATACTTTGTCACTTTTGAAACGCTGGTGTGATGCGTATGAAATCGACAAATGTAATGTATTTGTGGATTGCAGAATCCTACAATACCAATATTTTCTGCTGGCCACTGGGCTGCATATAAATATTTAAACTTTTGGTTTTTCTTTGAATATACGCTGAATATGTCTTTTGTTATTATGGCACGGTTAGTGACATTTGTTGTCCCTGATGCATGAGGGATGGCACATTTGATCAGTCTTTGTAGTCCATCACATGCAGCTAACTGCAATGAGGTCCAATTGCCCCAATGTCATTTTTAAGCTCTATCCGAGTAGAATTTAAAGTAAGTAAGTAAGTGTGTGTGTGTGTGTGTGTGTGTGTGTGTGTGTGTGTCCGTCCATCTATCCTCTCTCCTCCCTCCCAGTTTTAAGCCCAGTGCTGAGCCACTAATGGAGGACAAGCCTGTTAGAGCAACACGCCACGCTTTACTAGCAACACACCAGGGACACACACACACACACACACACACACACACACACACACA
>NW_024613865.1:0-1195 GCF_008729295.1 Plectropomus leopardus
GTGTGTGTGTGTGTGTGTGAGAGAGAGAGTGTTCATGCATGTGTCCTAAATGTAGTCCAGATTGTGTATTGGAAATATTTTTTTGGCGGGGTTTTCATCTAAAAACATAGTGGCATCATGACAAAACTGCCATTTTAAGAGTTTAAAACAATTTGAAAATGAATGAATATTTTATATTTATCATGAGGACTGGTGTTGGTCAAAAAAGTAGAAAATCATACTGATGTATTTTTTCATTCCTTCATTTTGAAAAGCACATTTTGTGTGTGTGTGATATAAAAGCGGGCCCTAAAGGGTTAATGCTGCTGTTTCTGCTGACTCTTTGTAAAGATCAGGCTGAAGATCACAGCTCGCTTCGCTTCAATAACCGTTCTGTGTCGAAGGATCCTCACAAGTCGTCTGTGTGTCTTTCACATGTTGATACCAGGAGAACATTCCCGGAAACACGGCACGGTCATGTATGTTGTGTACACACACACACACACATACACACACATACACACACACACACGGTTACATCACATGTGCACACCTGGACTGTCTGACACACACTAAACTGCACAGGTCGTTTTATCATCTACAGTGCTGGAAAGTATATTTGCTTTTGTATTTAAGTATAGTAAGTAACAATTTTGAGGTAAGTATTGTTATTTTATGGTATTTCCAGTGTACTTCTACTCTACTGATTAGTAATAAAAAAGAATAAAAAATAAGTCCTTTGAAACATGGAGCGATATCACTTTTCTTGTGCTGCTTTCAGACAACTTTCACAAGTATTTAAACCCCTGAACCCCAAATGATTGGTGTGATTTCTAAAATCAAATAAAATCAAATCAAATCAAATCAAATCAAATTAAATTAAAAATTACAGAATTCTTATCATTTTTATCAGTTTTTGTTCTAAGTTCTTGCTAATTTTGGGGTCTTGTTTTGTTTTTTTTTTAGTCCATTGCCAATTGGCTAATATTTCAAATTACACATAAATTATGATGTATAGTTGTAGATTAAGAAAAAATGTTATTGATCACAAGGGTCAATTCACACACTAAAATATTAAAAATATTTTGCATAAAAAATGAGATCATTAAGTATGATATTTTGTTATAAATTACTGCGTTTATACAGTACAGCAGCAACGATCAATCAATATAAATATATATTATTATGAAATGTTCTTCTGCACAATATTAATATT
>NW_024613866.1:0-1197 GCF_008729295.1 Plectropomus leopardus
ACATCTGATTAAGTGCAGTTTCATAGCAATATTACTGACATTGCTAAATGTAAAATACAGCATCCCTCTGGAGCCGTCTTGTGTTTATCCTTGATTTGAACAGCTAATGATGCTACAGACAGTCAGTAAATAAAATATGCAAATCACACCACTGTTGCAAACTGCATGCAGATGCATGAAAAAGGCATCCATGAGTTACATTTCTCTGACACTGGGAGTAAAATACACCAAAGCTGAATAATCTCTTTCATGCTGGCCTGGCAGATGTCCAATCTTGCTCGTACATTATGTATTGTAAATGTTGGGGCAATTTTTCATCAGCACTGAAATCAATTCAACGTGCCTGACTGCACGGCAGTAAAAGGATGTTAAACTTGGATTCTCTTTTGGTCTCCACCATCAAACACGAGCATATACAACAACAACAACAAAAGACTAGACACCAAAATTTACATCCCAGCAATGAATCAATGAGGAAATTCCTTTACCTGCCATAACTAAGGAACAAAAGTACTCTGAAAACAGCACTGTTGGCCTCAATAGTACACTGCGTTTTCTCACATGTTGCTGTACCCCAACCCTGCATGTTGTGGCTGTTTCATATTCATTGAGTCTGTTGTCAGCAGTGTATGACATGAGAAATAGAGGCACAGCATTTCTGAAATATATTCCTTCACCTCATTCACTGCTTCCTCCATCTCTTAATTAAATCAATTTCACCCTCCTTTTCTTTACCTCTGTCTGTCTCCTTCTCTTTCCCTCTTATTCTTTCTATCTCTCTCTCTCTGCCTTTCTCTCATACTCTCAATCTCTCTTGCCCGCTCTCTGCCCTGTGTGACTCCCCGGCTGCAGTTGATTGATGATGAAAGAAATCTCCCAAGGACAGGCGCCTTGTTAAAGACAGGCCAGTATGTTCTGTCGGTGGGAGCAAACGGGAATGGAGGGGGTGAGTTGGGGGATTACAAAGAAAGCAGCACCCTGATATCTTCCCCTGCTCCACTTCTATTTGTTCCCTCCTTACTTCCTCCTCTTTTTCTTCCCTTTCCATTCCTCTTCCTATCTCCTTAAACTCCTGCTTCTTCCTTTGTTTATTAAGGCTGCGCGATTCTTGCTAAAATCTGAATCAATTTTTTTCTGCTAAAGAACTGGGATCATGATCCTCTAACACAATTTTTATTTTTTCAACAAAAACATTTA
>NW_024613868.1:0-1569 GCF_008729295.1 Plectropomus leopardus
CATTGATTCCCTCTGTTTTCTGCATATTAAAATGAAGCCAGTAGTGTTCATCATATTGGCCTCTTACATTTACAACATACACCATGTAAAACTTCTCCCTCTCACCTCATAAATTCTTTACGTGAAGAGCATCAGCTGAAGTTCTCCTGTCATCACTTTCTTGTCACTTCTCGCCGTCCATCCTGCAGCTTTGAGCAGCTGTGCATCAACTTCGCCAACGAGAACCTGCAGCAGTTCTTCGTCCGTCACGTCTTCAAGCTGGAGCAGGAGGAGTACAACCTGGAGCACATCAACTGGCAGCACATCGAGTTCACCGACAACCAGGACGCTCTGGACATGATCGCCATCAAACCCATGAACATCATCTCGCTCATCGACGAGGAGAGCAAGTTCCCCAAGGTACACACACTCACATGATGGATGGCAGAACGCAGCTGATATGATTTAAGTTCTGCTCACTCAGAGGACAACACTGTCAGAATGTTCTGTTTTGGCTACCTTGCACCACAATGTTTCTACAGTAGCCCAGAACGGGCATACCTAAAACTGGCTCTAGATAGGGGCATTTGTGTTTTTACATTGGCCACCATAGTTATCAGCCCCTCAGCGATGAGCCACATAGCATTGGAAAAAAACTTATTTTAAGTGTGAGACTGCTTTATTCTGTGTTTTTACTGCTTTAAATCACAGCTTCTGTCTGTTTTGAAGAGGAAGAGACCTCTGTGGATAATTTGGCCCTCTGTATAAACCTCCTGAAACGTCTGGATGAACGCTTTAAAAGGAAAAAAGACATAAGCATTTGTTAGGTTAGCAGCCCGTCTGCACCATGAACAGCATCAGAGAAACACTGATTTAAAAAAAAAAAAGCTTTACAGTGAAATTGCTTTATTCAGTGTTTTTACTATATTTGGAGAGGAAGAGACTGAAGGAATTTTAACCGAGAGTTCACGCTAGCACACGAGAGAACTTTCCTTCCTCACTGTTGGATAACACTAAATTCTACACACTGCTTCTTTTAAAGGTGTTCCTGTAGGTTTAAGATTCAAAACCAAGTTTTCAGGGGCTTTAAACTGTTTGTGTTTGTGTATGTGTGTGTTTGTGTGTGTGTGTTTGTTTGTTTGTTTTTCAGGGTACAGACACCACAATGCTGAACAAGCTAAACTTTCAGCACAAAGTCAACACAAACTACATCCCTCCAAAGAACAGCCACGAGACTCAGTTTGGCATCCAACACTTTGCTGGAGTCGTTTACTACGAAACACGAGGTCAGAGTCACTGCAGACGCACCACAGAGCAATAATTCAAATGTTCCTCCAAAACTGTATGAACACAGCAGATATTTAGTGAGGCTAGTTTGCTTCTGTTATTACTATTTATTAATGTTATTTATGACCACACATGATTATTTTTGTTTCATATTTGCTAAAATAGTGGATGATGCACTTTTTAAAAAAATAATTGATAACTACATGCTATTGTGTTTGTTTATTACTGTATGTGCATGCTGTAACACAGTTTGTTTTGTGTGTGTGTGTGTGTGTGTGTGTGTGTGTGTGTGTGTGTGTGTGT
>NW_024613869.1:0-3130 GCF_008729295.1 Plectropomus leopardus
GCAAGTTTTCTAGGCCCCGGATATCTGTTTTTAAGCAGCAGTCTAAAAACAGACATTTTTTGGAATGCATTTCTGGATCAGCTCTTTCTTGATGGATGAAGTTGCAGAAGCGGCTTTTTTCCCACAATATGTGGATGAAAATCTTTTTAGCCTCAAACAACGGATGCTTGTGCCATGTGGATTGGACTACTTACCACAAGACAGTCAGTGAATAAGATAATTGAGATAACTTTATTGTAGGCTGGTGGAGTGATAGTCCTAAAGGGTACATTGACAAATGGGCTGTTTGTTGCTCCGATAAAGCCAAGCCCGCTAACAGAAGAACGTTATTTTCTGTGTGTTTGTAGATCCTGTTCCAGCTTCGCCAGCTCTTCAAGGCCAGATTGGAGCCAGCGCCCCAGGCCAACGGAGTTGTGCGCTTCTTCTGTGACCCTACCTTCTGGGCCAAAAATGTGGTTAATCTAGGTGAAAGAGGCAGCAGTATTATAAATATCCCTCATCAGTCAATATTTCTCTGTTTTATGTATTGAATTTAAATTTCTTTTTGATTTATTCTAATCAAGATTAGAAAAACACAGTCATAATTTGCCACTGCAGTGTGCTTCAACATATATTTTTTGGTCCTTCCATGCTTCTTTCTGCATGATAAATCATGCTGTCCAGAGCATGTGCATGTCTTTACATTGTCAATGTTCCCGTGGATCCTTAAATAGTGTTAAAAGGCATCTAATTAATCTAAAAATGGGGCCTTAAGTGGTATTGAAATGACTTTAAATAATCTCACAAATGTCTTAAAATTCTCAGACATTGGAAGTAGGATTTTTTTATGTTACATTTTAAAATATCAAAATAATTGGTAACATCTGTTTTTTGGTAGAACAGTTTCATAAATTCATCTTCTTAAACTTGTCATGATGGGAATTCAAGCTGTTGAATCTCACCTGCAGAGTTAGAAACACAGAATTGCTAAAAAAAAACTGACTAAAAATACCAGATATTTCCTGCATCTGTTGGTAAACTAAATAGATAATATAATATGTTCATTGTCCTCCATGTATTCCACTCTGAAAAGGACTGTTTTTGTAAACATTTGACCTAGATAATCTAACTTTTTCACTGGACAAAAACGTCATTTTTAATGTTACATTAAACATTGGGCGAAATAAAACTGTCCTTTAATTCCAGTTATTAGAAATTTGGTCTTAAACTTAAATTCGAGTGACATTAAAAAAGCCTTAAATATTACTTGGCTTAAGCTGCAGGAACCCTGCTAACTGTTCTTTTTAATGTAGGTAATTTGGTAATCGAAAAGCCGCCACCACCTGCACAGCCACCTGGTGTGATGGTAGGAGGACCCCCCATTTCTCCAGGCCAAGGTCACCACGGGAAACACCCGGGACAGATCAACCTGGCTCAGCTCCGGCTGCAGCACATGCAGCAGGCGGCATACGCACAGCAGAAGCAGCAGCAGCAACAACAGCAGCAGCACCAGCAGCAGATCCAGCAACAGATGCGAATCGCCTCCCAGATGTCTCAGCAGCATGCCAGACAGGCCGGCCCACCCATGGCTCAGCAGCAGGTACGGAAAAACATTCAGCAGTCAAGGTACTGTTAATACAGTGAAAAAACTACTCCAATCGATCACCCTAGTAACTCCCAAAAATATTAGGAGCATACTTCAACATTTTATTCTCGGTGCTCCGACAATTTTTAAATTCATTTTTTATTCCAGTATTATGTCTCTCCAGACCTCTGAGAGCTTTACCAGATGGTGTTCTGTCTATACAGGATTAGGAATGTTTAAAAAGGACCAGTCTGAGAGGATTTGGTGACAAACTTTTGTGAGTCTTAATCCTAGATGATCATATCTGTGCATCTCAACAAATTTCAATATCGTGGAAAAGTTTAGTGTTTTCCATCAGTTATTCAAGAAAGTGAAAATGTAATATACTCTAGATTCATCACATGTAAACTTTAAATTTTGATGATTATGACCTACAGCCAGAAAAATGTGAAAAAGCATGTTTCAAAATATTAGAATATTTCCTTGTATCATTTAAAAAATGATTTACAAAACAGAAATGTCCAACTTCTGAAAGGCATGTTCATTTATACACTCAATAGTTGGTCTGGGCTCCTTTACTAAGAATTCCTGCATCAATACGGCGTGGCATGGAGGCAATCAACCTGTGGCAATGTTCAGGTGTTATTGAAGCCCAGGTTCAGCTGGTCTGTATTTTTGGGTAGGTTGTCGCTCATCTTTCTCTTACCCCAAATCCCCATAGAAAATATATGGGGTTTCAGGTCAGGCGAGTTGGCTGGCCAATCAACCACACTAATATCATGGTCAGCAAAACATTTGGAAGTAGTTTTTGCACTGTGGGCAGGCACCAAGTCCTGCTGGAAAAGAACATGGCATCTCAATAAAGCTTGTCAGCAGATGGAAGCATGAAGCGCTCTAAAATCTCTTGGTAGAAAGCTGCATTGATTTTGGACTTGATAAAACACAGTGGAGCAACATGGCACCCCAAATCATCACCGACTGCGGAAACTTCACACCGGACACCTGGATTCTGTGCCTCTCCACTCTTCCTCCACACTCTAGGACCTTGACTTCTAAATGAAATGCAAACTTTACTATAATCTGTAAAGAGGACTTTGGTCACTGAGCAACAGTCTAGTTCTTCTTTTCCTTGCCCCAGATAAGACGCCTCTGATGTTGTCTCAGAGCGGCTAGACATTAAGAATGCGACTGTTATAGCCCCTTTCCCGAAGACGTCAGGAAATGTGCATGGTGGCTATTGATGCACCGACACCAGCCTCAGTCCACTCCCTGCGAGAGGGGGGATCGAGTAAACTTTTAGCCTGTTAACTGCTAAACTGAACAGGCTACTTTTCTGTAATGGTGAGTTATTGGCCATAGGCAGCAAGTCACCTAGTGTGCATGTTATTATGATTAAGTGTTGTGCTTAGGAAAGTTATTTTGCCCATTGTGCTACAGTTATTTCTCTGGAGATATTTTAGACCCAACATTTTCACTCTGAAGAACCTGTCAAGTGTGCAGAAGTGTCAGAATATCCCTCAAACCTAAGCCACTCAGTGACCACAAATACAGTGTATCAGATTTCTA
>NW_024613871.1:0-1676 GCF_008729295.1 Plectropomus leopardus
CACATTCAGAGGGAAGTAAACAGTGGACTCCTGCAAAAAAGTCCAGGGTTTGTTGGACCCATCCATCTCCCCTCCTGCTCGCCCAAAGGTGTTCTTGCACTCCTTATATTGTGTTATCACTGGCAGCATTTTAAACTGATGCTGTCCAACAGCTTTTCATGTGGACATGAAAGGTGGCTTTTGGCATCGTACTTTTAAACCAAAAGCTCTGTTTACAAAGTGGAAATGAGAACAGGCTCAAGATCCCAATGCCAAAAGCCACCTGTCAAATCTGTATAACACGTCACTGAATGGCATTAGCTGAGAACAGGCAGAACCAGTCACAGCTTTACTATGTCCTGGGGGGCACCTGCCATAGCAGTCTGATCCACGGATGGTCGGCATCACTTCAGAATGCAGCCGGATGAAACCTGTCATGTTTGCATGATATGCTGCTGAATGGCGTCAGGCTGAAACGCCACCCAATAACAATGCAATATAAAAAGCATGAAGATCCCTATAGGGCGGGCGGGGAGGAGTGGAGGATGGATCCAGCAAACCCTGGACTTTCATGCGGGAGTCTGATGTTTGCTTCCCATCTGAATTAGATGTTTTTTTCCCACACCTTACCAGCATGTGCTTTTATTGACATCCCGATGTTGGTTGCCATGTGTTTATGTTGTCTAACCATAACCACATGCAATGAAATCCCACCATGTGCATTTGTTGACAAGTTTGTTGAAGTTAGCAGCAGCCCAGAAAGTCAACAGCAGACTCACAAGGATACCTAAAACGTAATATGTAGATGTGGAAGTCCACTGCAAAGCGATAATACTTGACTATGTGGGATGAGGATGTGTTGCTAACACCATCAGTTTTTGCCTATGGGACAAATATTCAAAAGAGAAACTGTTGAATGCATCAGGTTCTCTTAAATCACTCCTGTAACAGTCCACTGAAGAACAAATCTGTTCTTTCATAAGGTTCATTTTTAAAAAATTGTTATTGTTATTATCTCTCAGTGATAATAAATAGCCCGATATCAGTCATACTAGGACTCTGGTAGGGGGCACTGCCTGTCAGAATTCAATGAGGGCTGACTGCTGTTTCCAGAGCCCTCCCCTCTCTCCTCCCTTATACAGTGGTGGTCTGTGTGGAAAATGCGTCTAAGGCTGCAGAGGATCACTTTGTTGAATACAGTATGTGGCCACTGGGCAGATCTGTATGTAGCTCAACATTATTAAGATAATGTGGCATAAGTAAACTATTTCCAATGGTGAAATAACAATCTACAGTGATGTAAAGTAATCACAGAGTGGAGGACACCAGTACAACCTCTGCTCATACAGGTGCTGCCTGTAGGTGAAATGTAGCTCTGATGATGTGATGAGATCTGATGTTATGTAACAGATTTATCTTTGATGCGCGCGGTATCGTGCTGTTGGACTAGAAACATCAACATGCAACATTTGCATGTGGGACAAGGACTTAGTGATTAGTGTCTGTGACCAGTTTGTCTAACATGTCCAGACTGTGTGGCTCTGAGTGACGTCCTGATGCGGCCTGTCCATTATCACATGTGATGCACAGGATGAGTGACAGGCAGAAACACATCAGTCTGACGAGGTATATTAGCGACAGAATCATACAATTTGGATTTCACTACTTGTTTTGTGTCCTGTTTGTATACATACATA
>NW_024613872.1:0-1131 GCF_008729295.1 Plectropomus leopardus
TGTGTGTGTGTGTGTGTGTGTGTGTGTGTGTGTGTGTGGAGGGTTGACAGGAGTTTGGTTTCGGTGGTTTTTCTCGGTTCAGCTGCTGGTTTCATGTGTTCACTGAAGTTTCTGACCTGAAACTTTGAGCAGAGGCGACTCAAAGTGTCTCCGCATCATTACTGCGTTTGACTTCACAAAATACTGAAAGAACTAAACTGTCTGTCAAACGCAGAGAGACGTCTCCGTGTCAACACTACAACACTGAGACTCAACCTACGGCCCGCGGGCCAAACCTGGACACTGATATGGGTCCCGATGAAGCCCCTGATGTCCCAAAATCTGAGAAATGTCCTAAAATATTAAAAATGTATAAATATCCTAGAAATTTTCGAAAATAATAAAAATGTCCCAAATCCTAGAAACATCCTAAAATCCTTAAAATGTCCTAAAATATTAAAAAATGCTCTAAATACTAGAAATATCCAAACATCCAACAAATGTCCTACGTAAAATACTAAAAATGTTCTTAAATCCTAGAAATCTCCTGGAATCCTAAAAACTTCCTAAACTTCTAAAAACGGCCCAAAATCCGTAAAATGTCCCAAAGTCTGAAAAATGTCCCACAGTCAAGTGGCAGCTGCGCTGGCCTGCTGTCGCTCTGCAACAAGACAGAGCGAGCTCACCTAAAATCTTATGAAGTCGTACCTTTTGCACTTCTTTTTTTTTTGCTTTGATGGAAGAAGAATCAACGTTGATTTGTACTCACAGTATTTGTACTCACAGTATTTGTACTCACAGTAAAACACCGAACGTGTCGCTCTGATGTAAAAACAGATCAAGTTTTCTCTCCACAGTTTCTTACTTTGAGTCGTCGGCCTGTCGGAGCCTCACAGACTGAGCTTCTTCTTCCACAGGTAATAAAACTCCACACACTCTGACACTGACCTCGTCTGCACCTGAACACACACACACACACACACACACACAGTGTATCACACACACACTCACACACAGTGACACACAGAGCGATGAGGTGTGTGTGCGCTCACGTCTTTGTGTATTTTGTTGAAGTCTTTGTGATGAAGCTGCAGAGATTTCAGCATCAGTTTCCTCTCTGCGGCGCTCCAACTCCCTCCTGAAATATACACA
>NW_024613873.1:0-1462 GCF_008729295.1 Plectropomus leopardus
CTTTCTTTTAGGGTGGCATGTGCCACCCTATGCCACCCCAGTAGATCCGCGCATGGGTACAAGCATCTACACATTCATCAGTAAACGTTCCTCACCTCCTGTGTTCAATCACAAAAACCCCCCAAGGGGCTACATTCCATGTCATTTATGCCTGGTGCCAGTACTCCGGACATCTGACCCCAAGGCCTAACCATCCATCAACCTCTGACCTCAAAATAAGACCCATATAAACAAAGCATAATACACCTCACACACAAACAAAAAGATGCAGACTGGTGTGGAGATTTTAATAGAGTCCAAACCATAACAAAGTTCAAAAGCACTGTAATAACAATCCCGAGTTTCGTTACACCATTATAAATAGTGCAAATATGCAGGAGAATGAAATCTCTATCTACCATTACAGGTGCAGGTGCACTGCACATGAACAAAAAGATGCACACGGATCCTAAAATCATCCTGGTTTGAAGAAACATATTAAAACAGTCTAAACTAGAACACAGTTCAAAAGCACTACAATAACAATCCTGAGCTTGGCAACACTAGACGTTAAACATTACTTATACATGGCAGATGATTGCTTTTTTCCCCTAATGTTAACATTTTTAATCGAGTGAAAAATTATTTTCTTAAAAAAAAAAAAAAAAAAAAAGCCCACCTTGTAGAACTGTAGGAAAATAAGCCTGACAGGGATGAGTCCTTTGCTTGCAAAACAGACCCAAAAGCCAGACAACATAACTAAAAAATAACAAAAAATGGAATGCAATGTAAATAAAGATATGGGCTTGTGACTAAGAGTGAGGCTTTGTTGTTGTCAGGCTTCTCATAGCAAGAGCTTTGTTTTTAGGCTCCGCACACGCTGTGAACAAGAGAGTGTAAGCTCCATAAAGATGTGCTGCACTGTTTCAAACGTATATCTGAGATGTCTTGGGAACTCCATGTTCAATGCATAAAGTAGGCCAAACAGGTAAGCAAAGGCAGTGGGAAGGTCTGGAATGTCTTTGAGCACAATAGTCTCCTCCAACACCACAGCAATGCTGTTAACAGTTTGAAGCGAGATCGGTGCACCATCATCCACGAACACGGTGAGCACTCACATTTGGACCCCTTTCGTTTGTCTGTCTTCTGGATCGGTGTCCTGTTAAAAGCAGAAATTCGTCCAAATTTAATATAAACACTGTTAAGATAACTTCTTAATTAAACACCCATGTCAGGGTGTCATTTTAAATTTGTGTATGTTTAAAAGGATATTATTCTGTATGTATGCATACAAGTCTATCGAAGTCTGTTCGAAGTGATGTAAATCAACCCCTGGAGCAACTTTAGCCATAGCCTACAGTAGTGATGTGCATGATATTTAATGTACACCGACCAAAAACAAAAACAGACAGTTAACAGACAGACAAACAGACAAACAATAGTTTTGTGATATGAAATAGTTAGCAACCTTTTCACACACACA
>NW_024613874.1:0-1059 GCF_008729295.1 Plectropomus leopardus
TTGTTGTTGTTGTTGTTGTTGTTGTTGTTGATTTTGTTCTTTTAAAATGTTAAGTTTGAAAGAAAACATTACTTCCAAACCGATGGGGCCGGAATTAAAACACATCTCTGCTCGAGTTATCGAGTTGTTATTTTTGTTTTAGACAGGATGTCTACTACTGTAATCAGAGGACCTTTTCTGAAGCTTTTATTTTGAAGGTTGAGACGCTCCACTTCCTGGCTAACGTCACTAACTTGACGTCACCGTCCTCCAGTCAGTGAGGAGCTCGTGAGCAGTCCGGTCTGTCGTCGGGCGGCTGCGCGTGCTGCCGTGCCTGGCTGCGGTACATAAAAGCGGCCAACGGTCACAAATCACAACCGTCAGCCCGCTCAAACACAACACCGGAGCCGCGAGAAACCCCCCAAAACACCGCCCGGTCCTCCGCTCCGCCACCGGCACCTGCGTGCCCTCACCAGCCGACAGAGAGGGGGTCCAGAGCGGGGGGCGACACAGCCAGCACCGACCGGCATGGACCCCCAGGCGAAGGACCGAGGCGGGCCGGCGGCGGGGAGCTTCAGCGGGCGGCCCGCCTCTCTGGGAGCCGACGGGGGAGACTCGGAGTCCGGGGCCGGCTCGGAGGAGGCTGGGGTCGGCTGCTGCAGCGACACGTTCAGCAGCCTGCCCGACATGGAGCAGGAGAGCCTGGAGGAGAAGCTCCGAGGACTGGCGTTCAGGAAACAGACCTCGTATCGGTGAGTGGGGACGCTGGGACAGGGTACTGGTCACACTGGTGTTGGTGTGTGTTTGTGTGTGCTTGTGTGCTTGTGTGTTTGTGTGTGCTTGTGTGTTTGTGTTATGGCCCTCATGGTTGATCTAAACGAGCTCGTGCTGCTGTGGTAAAGACGTGGAGGCTAACCTCAGCTGATACACTCAGCAGGTTATTTTGGAGGTTATTTCTGCTCGTCTTTTTTGGAGCTGAATTCGCATAAAGCTGCACATGTCGTTATGTTTTTATGTCATGTTCATGCTTTAATTTACATGTACGTACACACACACACACACACACACACACACACACAC
>NW_024613875.1:0-4180 GCF_008729295.1 Plectropomus leopardus
CACACACACACACACACACAAACAGACTTTGAACACATGTAGAAAAGTTTGCAATAGATATTACACAAACAAGACATAAGTATGCAGCCGTCTTAGTTAAACGAATCAGGGACGTGCCCATCCCCAACCAGCTTTAACAATACACAGAAGTGATGGAGGCCTGCGTCTGAGGTACAAGAAGTAAATCCTTAAGTTTCAATTAGCTAATGTTATTGAAAGGAAAAGGCTGGCGATGTTTTGTATTTTTCCTATCGTCAAAAAAAATCCCATGCAAATACCAAAAAATATCAAAGTCTACGTCTACAGTACTTGTTTGACTGGGGACTGACAAAAGGTTGAAAAACAAGCCAAAAAAGCCACTCCTCGCCAACCCCAATATTGGCCGTGGTTAAGCGTGCAATACTTCACACCATTGTCCTATTTCCAGGCTCCCGCAGCAGCTCGACATGAGAAAAAGCACAACACAACTCCCTGTGTGGGACGTTGAAATGCAACGTTTATCCTTTTTCCACTTCATTGATACCAGTCAAAAGATGATAAAATGCCATGTGTGATTTGCCTATTGTAGTTGTTTAATTTTGATTGATAACTACCTATTCTGTGTGTGATCTTCTGCTGACACACTGCAAAACTTCCTATTTGTGCCAGGGGCAGTACTTGACATGCATCACGTGACCTGCAGCAGCAGCAGCAGCATTGCAATAGCAGTGTTTTTAACATCAGACATGACTTTAAAAACAGGGCAATAACATATTTCAACATTAAAAAGGCCAATTAAATGCCAGGCACTATAGTTTTTAACAAATTACCTAAAACCAAGGTAAAAAATGCATTTGTTGTGGACTATTCAGATGCAGATTAATATACAATAAACTACAGTTCCGGTCATGGTGCATCATGTGGCTTATAAATGTATTTTTGGACAACTCAGGATTATGTTGTCAGATAATAGTCGTTATTATCAGTTCATTGTTGGTTTTAGACTTTTCATGGGATTTGTTGAATAAGAAAAAGACAATATTACCAGACTTTTCCTTTAAGGAACAGGTAAACAACAAATACAAACAGGAAAGTATTTTCAAGACATGCAATATGCTATAACAGCAAAATAACTGTGCTTTAATTTGCCATACAGTGACTCTGCTGAGTGTGGCCATCGACTCAATCAATTACAGAGCCAAGGAGAAAAATCTGATCCGCTCAACATTTCCTTCATGTGAGGAGAGCCTGCAGATTATATAAGAGTCAGATGGCGAGGCAGAGGAGCAGGGATGAATGTCGTTGTACAGTTGGCATTCATAAATAGGATTGTAATTGACATCCTATAAAAGGTGTGTCAGAACATCTTCCCTTTGTACCAAGATGATGATGATGCAGGAATACAATTCTGCAAAGTTGGCTCTGAGAGGAGCTGCCTCTTGTTTTCAGCCTCTGGTCTCATCCGAGAGATTAATCAGCTGAAAAGAAATGCATAGAGAGTATTGACACAAGATAGAAGGGTGCATTATACATATTTTTTAAAACTTTGAGGTTTTCTCATATTTAAATTTTTTCACTAAAGGACAATGTGATGTCATAGCTTGGTGCAGCTACGGCACCAGATCTTGTCATTGCAAGTTCTGTCTCTGCTGTCTATCAAGGCACCAGTTTGAGCTCTGCATCAGCTGATGTGCAGATATCTTGTCATTCTGTACAATACATATTGCAACGTTAGCAGTGCCCTACAGATCCCTGGTTGATTTTCTTCATGCACAGACAGAAATCATTGATTGGACATGCAAATAAAGTGCAGATGGAGTGCAGGTAGCAAACATCATGTCACTAATCTCCTAAGCCCCTTTCTCAACAGTCTGTTGTGTGACTCCCTTTATATTTGTAGTAAATGAGACCAATCATAGATATTTGTAACCAACTGGATTTGATTGAAATATTAACTTTCTGTTAATATTTAGAACTTGGAGTATATCAAACTCCAACACTACACTTTGTTTGAATGCCTTAAGCAAATGTTTAAACAAAACCGAGACATTTAACATCATAAAAAGCAAGCTCCCTGCAATTTTGTTTTTAGTAGAATTAAGTGAAAATTTAAATAAAAACATAAAAAAAAAAAGCTCCCTGAGGTTTTACAAAGAAACATTTTCTCCCATGCAGATACTTTCTTTGCACTTTTTGAAGAATTAATTTTACCAGCAATCATTAAAATAAAATGCAGATAATCAGCCAAATGCCAAATATCGGCCCCAATAATTGGCAATGCTGTTGACCCCTACTGAAGACGTTTTCAACAACAAAGTTTAAAAAATGAGAGAAAGCATTAGAAAGTTTACTGATTAAGACAAAACCAAGTTGTGATTATGTAAGTCCCCTACTTTTTTAATGGGAGTGGTGGATGCTGACAAAGTAAATGTTTAACTTTGTTAAAACCACAAGAGTTGCACTTTCTTATAGCACCTGCTAAAGTGCTTGGGAATTTATACCGAATATATAACAAGTAAACCCCAGAAGCATGCTTATTTATTTATTTTTTTTTAGAAAAACAGATGCAAGAATTGCTATAAGCAGCAAGTTACAGAAGAAAGTGGAACAGAGGCGATCCAATCAGTGCTGCAGCACAATCCAAATGCCCACTGTTCCTTTTCATTGTTTCTGCAGACACCTGGGCAGTTTGCCAAAACCCACAACAGGGAGGGAGCCCTAGAAATTAAGTTTTATTGACCTTCAAATGACTTCTGATAGAAATGCCGGTAGCTTGGATGTAAATTTGGAGAAACTTCCCAGATAAGCCAAGAGAGCAACATCAGGAAAGAAACAGTATTAAACTAGAATAACTTCACAGTTGCATTTTTCTGCAGACTGATCAAACTGCAGTTACGGTTTGCATCCATGTGTTTGGATATCAGTTGGCATAGGTGTGATTTGTTAATCGAGCCTTGACATTGGCAAACATGTTCTCACCTTCTTTGCGCAAGAAACACTTCCAAAGGCAGAAGCAGAGGGACATGACCAACAGGGCAGCCACCGTGGTGACTGAGATCAAGATGGTGAGAGCTGTCCCAACTAGGAGGGAGAAAGACAGAGAACTGATCAGCTGTTTAATTATCGTCCATGTTAACTACAGCATGTAAATCCCGGCCAGATTAAATGTCATGATACGTGTCGGTATGTGTGTCTGAGTACTGTGAGGCCTGCACTGGCTGGACACTGCTCCTCTTTTATGGACCATCTCTGATTAGATTTGAGATTTAATCTTTAGCGTTACCTGCTGATCTCTGTAATGTGTGCACTCCTGACTCATGAAGCCAAGGTCAGCTGAAGGTTATCAGCAAACTAAAGCCATGACAATATGAGCATATATGAGACTTGAGCAAATGCGTCCATGCCCAACACAAGCTGTATTAAAACTGATACAGATTCTTGTTTTAAACAAAATATGATTTAGCACTTCTGGGTTTCTTTTAAAGTCTAATACACTTACCTTATAGCTCATAATAGTTTTAATTTAAAGCTACAGTTAGTAAGTTTTATGAAAATACATTTTAGTCATATTTACACAAACTGACACTTTATTCTAAAAATAGTGCATTACACACATAGTCTAAACAAAGAAACAAAGAAAAAAATCATGTCCCTCCTCCTCTTTTCTAACTCAGCTGTCAATCACATGTAAATCACTGCTTGGCAACTGCGGTCAAACTTTCAAACTAGGCAGTCCCGATCAAATATGAATCAAGATTCTGTTACTATGTTACCTATTTCTTACCTAAAATATATTTTCAGAAACATATTTTAGTGCACTAATGCTGAGCTGGTTAGAGTTGACTAAGCACAGGCCACAAGCTGGACCAACATCCTCATATTATCCTTTTTTTTCATTTGATGTGTATGCTTAATGCTTCAAAGTCTCCAACAATCTTGTTGTCTTAAGCCCCTTGAAACCTGATTAATTTGGTTTGATTTCTTTTAAAATCACAGGGAACATAACAAGACCAGGCCCATAAATGAGCAAAAACTAAAATTAAATAAGTAAAAGAAAATTTCCTCAAAATTAGCACCAAAAAAAGTAAAAACATTTTTTTTTAAATGCAAACATAAAAAAATGACCTAGAAAAAGTGCTAGATAAATACATTTACTTTATATATTTTATTATGTTTTTTTTCTGTAACATGATTTTCACAT
>NW_024613876.1:0-7051 GCF_008729295.1 Plectropomus leopardus
CCTCATATGGATGTAAACTCTGTGTTGACTGCAGGCAGAGCAGGCAGAGAATCAGGCCCCTCTCCGAAGTGTCACGAGTGTGATGTGGCCTTCTGCAGCATCACAGATAGGAGCTGCTTTGCAGAATGGCACAGATAACGGCATACACAAACACCTGCAAAAAAATAATGGGACTTTTTTTTTTGGAAAAGTGTGTCCATTTTTTGAAGTATAATAATTACAATGTTTATTTTTTACTTTCTGTTTCCCGACACTTGGGAGAAATGTTTTCTACAACAAAAAAGCTTGTGCATAATAAAACCTCCATAATTTCATACACACTTTGTTTTCATAACATAATGTGCCGATGGCAAAACAGACTGGAGTAGATCCTGAAATTACACCTCCTATACTTTGAATCAGGAACTGATTTTGAATCAGAAATTGTTCTGAATCGAGTCGTGACCCCAAGAATCGAAATCGAATTGAATCGTGAGATACTGAAAGATTCACACCCCTAGTATTGGATGTGATTAAAGCCTCTGCCCAAAGCAATAAATTGCTGGGATGGATGTAAATACATTTTCTTTTTTTTTTATTTGATAAAAAAGGAAATGTATTTACGCAGGCCACTTGGGCTCCATTCATTTTATCTGAAAGTAAGGGTGATAAGAACTGGCCTGGACAGTAATGCAATGCTGGCATGTTAATGTCAAATCAAATTTGGCCTGTTCTCAGACTGCTGTCAAATGCAGCACTGGAAGCAAATGCCAGTATCCTCACTATTCATTGTAGCTATATAAAGAAAAATATCTGATAAACAACTTATCACACAATACTGCTGACACACTGCAGGTGTTTGCAAACATTTCAACACGCTCGGCTGGCCAGCATACAACTTCACTTTGCTTGCAAATCAGTTTTTTTTCTGGACTAATCAACAAATTTCAGTTCATTTTGGAATATCTTGCTAGATGAACAACAATACTAATGGGGACTGTGACCAGAGGGTCACTAGTAAACACAAATATCTTAGCAGGAACGGATAGTTGGACAGTTAAACTGATTCTAGTGAGAAATTATCTTACGATATGGTTTAAGTGGGATTCATCAAATGATCTTATCTTGCCACTGACAGCATAGGAATGATCGGGTATTGATAAATGCGGGCACTAAAAACAAAACCTTATCTACATATTTTACCCTGTTATATTCTCCGTTTAGAAAACTCACTCCTAGAGTTTGCAACTTGGAGAGGCCTAATACGGCCAAAGAGCTCAGAGAAACTTCTCTCGCTAAATGTATCATGCTGCACTGCAAGTCCATGCTGACTCAAACTAGTGTCTATCCATGCAGCCCAGTTTTTTCATAATTGAGGGCCAATAAACCTCTGGCCTGTAGACGAATTTGTAAGATCTAACCTTAAGAAGTCCCTGTTCATAGAGCTGCAACTATTGTATTATTTTAATTATCAGATCATTTTCTTGAAGCATCAGTTAACTGTTTGGTCTATAAAACATTTTTTTTAAAAAAAACAGTGAAATTTGTATCACATTATCATTGGGCACAAGCTTATGTCATCAAATATCTTTTTTATGCAACTAGCCCAAATAATCAATGTAAGACCAAGTAAAGTAGCAAATCATTTGCAAACCATGACTCATCAAATGTTGCTTAAAAAAAAGACTAGCATGATTATTAAAATAGTGGCAGATTCATTTATTTTGATGGATAATTGACAAATTGTTTCAGATCTACATGCTAAATCCAGCAGAAGTTAACTTGATATAAAAGCATATGACTTTGTCTCCTTCAGATTCTCAGCTGTGGTTACTTTGGACACATCCTCTGTGAGGAAAAGTATCCCAGCTGTATATGAGTAAGAACAACAGGACAGGACACAACCAGCTAACTGGCCCTCAATCCAGAGAGCCCTCGCCCAACACCACACTGTTGAATGCTAGCTCTGTCTCCTCTCAATCATGCGCCCTGAAACAAAGTACCATCCTCTCCTGGCATCTGCCACTCGTCTCCCTCCTGTTTCCTTCTCATCACATGGGAGGAGAGCAAAAGAAAGAGAGTGTAAGCATCGTGGGGGCGAATGCATTCATTGAGCTGGAAGTACAACTCACACAGTGTTTGACCACCATGGTGGATGTTGCACTGCTGACTCTCACATGCCACAGCACCATAGAAGTCCAAATCCCAATCAGAGAACTCCTGAGCACAGCAGGCACCCACTGTAAGCAGATCAATGTAAGGCTTAAGCATCAAATCCCTTATAGAACTGAGAACTGTGCTGAGCACAATAAGCCAGCGATGGATAATGAGCAAAAATACATCTCTGGCTGAGACTCAGAAGATTGTATTCAGACTTTGGGGTGTGTACTGTGGCCCGATGGTAAAGCTTTCCTCTGTCTGTTACGGTGGCCCAGAGAGCTCAAAGCACTGCAAATTAAGAAAATACATGCAAATAGACACAGTGCAAGCAAATGACAACACATATTTACCAGCTTGACAACACATGGAAACATGGATTTGACAACACAGGCCCAGCGAAATAGCACTGCAAGAAGTTCACAACGGAAACTGTTTCCAGGAATAAGTAATGCACACAGCCGAGACACATTGGTAGAAAATATTTGAGGCTTATGTTGAAGCAGCTAGATATTGTATAATACGCAAAAGGCTAACTCTAGTTTCACAAGAGATATCTGCAATAATATATGAATAATGCCATTACAATGTTAAAATAAATCAAAAAAATGTTGGTTCATTTTCCAACTAGGTTTGCCGTGAATGTTTGTTAGCAGGTCCGGGTGATTACATTACTTGCATACTCTTTTTTTAATAGAAATAAACATGATTTTGTTCATTTTCAAGTATCAGCACCCATGTTCAGTAAATTTTTAAAAAAGTAAAATACTTAGCATGTCATTAATACTACAATTATTAACTGAAAGTGTCTGCTCTGTACAGCAGCAGAGCTGATGCACAGAGCTCTGCCATAGGCAAGTCGGTGCAAGACAACATTCATGGGGCTGCACTAACAGAGTGAGTAAGACTCTGATGCTGAGGAGAAGAAGAGAATGTTAGAGGAAGCTCATCCTGTGAGAGAAAGAGGGACATGAAGAGGAGAAGGGAGCCAGAGTCCAGCAGAAAATAAACTTAAGCAGGCACTGCCACAGCCACACCAACTGGTCCTGTTCTGTATTGTTCAAAGTAAGGCGAAGATAAAAAGATGTAACGTAAAAGGTCAAAGTTTGTGCTCGACAGATATTGAGCGTCATCAACAAATATCTTTTTTTGTAAAATGTGCGGTATAATCAGTAACACCGGTGTTGTCATGAATTTGTTAACCGGTAGTAGAACTTCCTCACGTGGCATCCCTATTTCAAACACCACTGAAGAAAAGTTATTTAAATAAGTTCTTAATTCACAAACAGCAGCAACAAGTGCTGCATGTCCCCATCGTGTGCATCACTGGGAAAAGTTTCAATTTATGTTGCTAGTTTCTTGTAGCGCTTTTTCTAATTGCATCATATGTTTTGTCCAACTGGTCAAGATGTTTGGTCATTTGCTTGTATAGCGTCTATTTGCATGCATTTCCTCAATATGGAGTGCGCTGAGCTCCCAGGGCCTCCATAATCTGTCCCTCTGAAGTGACTCTGGCAATTTAATCAAGTCCTTTAACAACCCACACAGACTAACTCCAGCCGACCTTTCACTCTGACTTTCTTATGAAGAGGACAAGTGAAAAAAAAAACGCCATGTGGCGGCAGTTTACAACCTGGATATCATGAATGTGAGACGTTTTGGTAAACTGGACTGCCTCTATTGACAGTGGAGTGTCATCTATTTGGACCTAATTAATCAATGAAGAAAGCAATTACTCCCCAACTGAACTGCTCACAGCTCGCAGATACAGATGCTTTGAGGAACGGCTGTAATAATGGAATTAATATAGTAATATCCACACAGTCAATCTTTAATAAAACAGGGAATGTATATTTTTCAGCTAATCTGAAGTTTCAATTACATTAGGCAGCTGTTCCCAGAAGGCATGGATGTGAGACTCTGCTCAATCTGCTGCTGATTAGTGGACAGCACACTGTTGAGGGTAGAGTCATTTTCTCCTACTCACGATAAATGCCAGCCTATTGGTTAGATGAGCTCTAAATGGTATGACCTTATGCAGGCTGCAATTCGTCTATGATATCCCTCAGTATGTCGGCAAAACTCTTTCATAAACCAAACTGAAAATGTAGAAATTCTGTGATGTGACTAAGGACGAGCAAATGAGCTTGCTTGTGCTCAAAGGGATAGATAAACCTTACCCAGGGCCTAGATTTTCTACCCCATACTTTTCAGTCTTTTTAAGGGCCCTGACACACTAAGCTGACAGTCAGCTGTTGGTCAGTGTGGGGTTGTCAGTGAGCGCCTGTCGCCCTGGATTTTGCGGTGTGCTCTGCACCATCTGTCTTCATATGACGAAATATATCATCTGACGATAGAAAAACGGCTATTGCTTCATATGATGCTGTATCGTTTATTTCATTTACGTCATCTGATAACCCTCTGTGTCCGTCTGTGTGACCAAGGGGGCATCTACATAATCCACAGCACCAAAACAAACAAACATGGAGGAGCTAGAAAGCCATTCTGGACGTGGGGTTTCAGTATAAGACACTGTCACTGGAGTTTCGTGTTTCCCTCTCTCTTTTACGGCTCTCTGCCTCTGACACACACACAAAAAGCAGAGCTTTTGCAGCACTTCAGACTGCGACTGTCTGGTCACATTTTGCGACCGTGCAGCACCAGCGGGACTTGCAGATAATATTAATATATGAACTGTAGAGCTGTAAGATTGTTTGCAGCTAGCAGTGAGTGGATTAATCCTCATACCGAGGTTACAGTTTAACTTTCTCCAAACGCTAACATTCAACTGTTGATCGGTAGATTCAAGTCCAAAGCTAAAACATCAACACTTCAGGCACAAGGTGAGCCGGGCCCTTCAAAATAAAAACATAATGGGTTCCGCCTTGATTTATTTTACTATAACAGTACTTTATTTAACTGTATACTTTACATTATAACAGTATTTTATTCAACTTTATTATAACAATAGTTTGTGTTACTTTATTTTATGCTTGTAACTGTGGTTCATTTAATGTCTAGTTTAGTAGTTTACAGTGGTTTAGAGAATATTTTTTAAAAAATCAAGATATATATCGTGCATCGTGATATAGTCTAAAAATATTGTGAGTCCTCCTTATTGGCTTAGTACACAAGGAAGGAAACGAAGTGAACAAATGACTAAAATCAAGAGGCCGTGAGATCAAAATCAAATTGTTATATTAGGTAGGATTATTTTTTTAATGACCTAGCTTTTTAGCAAAAATGCTTTGTCATTTTTGTGTTATTGGTCGCTAGCACACAGTAAATCTGTTTTTGCAACATCTACTTGTGTTATTAATGCGCTAACTAACCAACTAGCATCTTGAATCTGTCCCATCGGTCGTCCGGATCCCCTTTTTGAATGAAGAACACAGACAACAGTCGCCTGCTGGTATGAAGAGTTATTTCCTCTCACGCAGAATGTATGTGCTAGTCGGTCACTGGTTGGAGTCTTTGTGGCATGTATAATGCAACTTTTTGGCTGAGAGACAGGCGATGTAAAGCAACACTAGGCCTTTGTCGCCAGTACTTCTGTGATGTCGGTTTTCTGGGCCTTAAACCACAAAATAGATCATCAACAGCGCTGTCAAAATAAAATTTCCACTCTGCAAATGCAACATTGCATTTTTATTGCTAGTGCGAGGACAAATACTTCTGCTTGCCTTTTAAAAAAACAAAATCGAATCCCTGTAAAACCTCGAGGCCAGGCAGAATCTCATGTCCTTTCAGAGTTTAATACTCAGCAGGGTGTTCCTTTCTTCTCACAGTGAAATATATTGCACTCTTAGACTGAGCCATCCCATCATGTTTTCTTTTCATTCCTGCAGAGGTAGACCAATACTGCCGCTGGATACGAATATTTCACATGGACACTGAGCTTTGATCAAATTAAATTGGAACTTAGTGAATATCTGTGTCTATGTCTCATCCAATAGTGAAGATAAGAAAGAGGCGAGACAAGGAGCCATGAACGTTACTCGTCCACTAACCTGAGATTTAAAGAGAAGAAGGAATATTAAGGAGACTTTGTATAGCTTATTTTCTGCTAGCCACGAGTTTATTCATGTTATATTATAGTAGTTGTGAATAAATGCTGTAACCTTTGTGCTCCCCACTCTCTCTCTCTATTCTTGTCGGTCAATACCCTTTGTAATCAACCGTCAAGGTAACGACATTTATTTCACAATATATTCAATCTCTTTTCCAACATTCAGTGGTGTGCATGCATTCATGTGCGTGACCACACACACAAGCAAGTGCCTTTACACTCACACGTGCAAAAATGTGGCGTCAAACACACAAATGCAGCAGGCATTAATCACACCAGATCAAAAGCTCAGCGTGCCCTGCTGCCGTCTGAGGCTGGATCACTACGTCCACACTGTGGGAATGGGTTGGAGAGAGGCGGTACATGGGCCCACACCAAGCCAGAGAGAGGAATCAGTCATTCAGAGCAGCAGAGGCCAAGCAGGCCAGACGTGAGCTCACACCAGCTCCGTACTGTCAAGTCTAGCAGTCACAGTCTCACCTGCTGCCCACAAGCCCTTGAGGTGACTCATCGTGGAGGAGTGGATGACTGGGGACTTTGCCTGCTGCAGGTGACTCCAGAAACCATGCTGCTGCTTACAGCCTCATCCAGTCTGTGGGATGGTTTGCACCTAGCTTAGCTGGGTATATAAATACATATGCTAAAAGTAAATTTTATGCAAATCTAGGCTACAGATTTTATGAGAAATCTGGTTTGCGCATGTGAGAAAATGCAGTTATATTGCCTTAAATCAGAAAATCAAACCAAAGCTGCATTTACAGGAATAACATCAGATATAGATATAGATTTGAGGAATGGCCACCCACCACTGGGCATGTGCAATATTCCATTTCACATTCAAATATC
>NW_024613877.1:0-2237 GCF_008729295.1 Plectropomus leopardus
AAAAAAAAAATTTCTTTGCCATAGTAATCTCTCAATTCATCTGCACCTTTGTCTGGTCAAAACTTTTACATCTAATAATCAGCCAAAGGGATTTGTAAAAACTTGGTTTGCTCTATCTAGAGTCATTACCAAATGTTGATTGCTTAATCATCTATAAACATAACAAATTGTCATTATTATTATTATTACCGCTTGTAATTATACAGTGTGCTGCAGATCTGCAGGTGGTTTGTCCAAATGTGTTGCCATACCCGAGTAAAAGATGTTTCTTGACTGCTGAGGGTACAATCAATGACAAGCTCTGTCCTGTCTCCCAGTTTCATTACTTTCAAATGTATTAAAAACACTAAGATGGAATATGAGTGAAAAAAAGGTTAGTGAAATTACTGTTGATTGCTATAGCTTTTGTAAAGTCTTAGTATGCCATAAGTAGTATGCCACGTCATAAATAAGTTACAGTGATGATCTAAGATTTTTGTTTCAAAATACTCTAAAATGGTCGAAAAAATGCCTCCAAAAATACCTCCTCTCTCAGCAAAGGACCCTCTCAAGGGTTGCAGAAGGTAAAGACTGAAAATTGTCCCCTCCCACAGTTAAATAGATGACTCTGGCCCTGGTACTTGTACTGATATGATTACCATATCATCATCAGAAACAAATACTTTCTGAAAACATTGGCAGACTCTACTAAAGTCCTTACTGCATTTTATATTGTGACTAGCACAAAGTAATGATTTTAATGGTTTTAATGCAGCGGTTGTGGTGGAGATGTAAGAGAATAAAAGGCCTATTTTAAAAATGTTTTACGTCTTGCAGTCCTCCCATCTTCCCCGCACCTCAGTCCAGGGTGCAGTGGAGGCTGCCATCGCAGCTGGCTATCGCCATATAGACACTGCTCACAACTACAACAACGAGGCTGATATTGGCAAGGCTCTGCTCTCCAAGACAGAGCAGGGCATCATCAGGCGCCAGGACATGTTCATCGTCAGTAAGGTGGGTACTGAGGTGAACAGGTTTTTCACATTGTATTTGTTTACATAACAAACATTTTTTAAATTGAAGGGAAAAACAACCTCTTACATGCATTAATGAGTGCTTAGATTTTCCCCCTCTTTTTGGACTTAGACTTAGACTTAGACACGTTTATTTATCCCACTTGTGGGAAATTAACTTGTCACAGCAGCCGTGTGTACAGAAAAAAAAATATAAAAATATCAATATATACAAAATATAAAATATAAAATATACAAGAGTGCAAAAATAGGCATGTTATGCTTAGTATGCTATCTGATGTATGATATTTTATGTGTCTGTTAACCCTCCTGTCCATTTTTTTTAAATAGCTGTGGTGTACCTTCCATGCCCCAGAGGACATCCCTTTGTGTCTAAATAAGACCCTGAACGATCTCCAGCTGGACTACCTGGATCTTTACCTTGTTCATTTCCCTGTTGGCTTTAAGGCAAAGTTTAAAAATCAAAATCCCTTATCTTGCCCTTATCCAAGTTTTACTTTGCTAAGCTAAGAAAAAAGCATTTGACAGGAGCTGTTTGAATTTTTGGGGCTTTAGAGCCCATTAATGCAAGGTGCTACCCGAACAATAAACGTGTTAAAGTTGCATTACACTACTCATCACAGTTTGCTGAAACGAGTTGACTAATCCTTCCAGAAGACGCATTTATAGAGTTTATGTGCGAGCCAAAGAACCCCAATAATGAGCAGAAAAAAGCTACAACTGCATAGAGTAACAATATTTATGTTAAACTGGGTTGTCACTTGGACCAGCCTATTCAGATTACAAAAATATCACTTAATGCCAGGAGTTTTTGTTTCTACGTGTTATCTAAATTTGCTAAAAACCCCTGAAAAAGGAAAATGTAAATATTGCATAAAGAACACGTGCCATATCTCTGTCTATATACAGAAGCAACTGTTGACTGTTATCTTTAAATTACTTCTAGAAAATGGGTGATGAGCTTTTCCCAAGAAAGGATGGAAAGATCATGACCTCTGACATAGACTACGTAGATGTATGGAGGGTAAGAACGTATGTAATCTTTCTGTCTGTATATGCACTGACACTACCACAGACCATTTGCTAAAGTATAAATGTACCTCTTGATGTTAAATTATACATTTAATAATATCCAATATATATATGGTGAAATAATTACCAAAGTAAGATTTATTTGCCATTTAAAACCATGTTTTTGCTGTTTAATTGTCCTTTTAAGGTAAA
>NW_024613878.1:0-1049 GCF_008729295.1 Plectropomus leopardus
ATTTGTTTTAGACCTGAACACCTTAAACAGCATCCTGCTGCCTCACAGGAGAGAGGAGAGAAGAATTATCTGTTTTCGCACATTTTCCTCATTGGGAACTTTAAGAATGTTTGAACTGTCCTCATCAAGTGAACCAGAACAAGCAAATTAGTACATTTGTGCAGGAGGACGGGACTTGAAACAGTGACGCTTTGATTCATAGTCAACATCATAAACCAATAAGCTGTAGGGGGCATCCCATTCAAATCTATTTCTGCCACTCATTGTTCTCAGCTCTACAGGTCTAGTGTTCTGTCAGAGAGCGTGTGAGAGCATCCAAAGACAGACACTCCATTACTTAGTGCTGGACTATGTGCACAGTATAGAAAATGTGATAATATCCTTTTCTCTCTTGCTTCATTCCTCTATTTTACTTTTTCCCCATGACCACTGCATTTCTGTCTAAACAATCATCTATGGCTGATATCACAATGACACTATTCACACTCTGTTCAAATTACATCTGCAAAATCTCACATACAGATTCTCTCTCTGAATGAGATTTTAATCTTTGTAAACTGAATTAATCCAAATAAATGTGTTTGGACAGAAATATATATGGATAGATTTGCTCTCTTTTGTAGCCCACAGCATAAGCACCCAGCATGCATCTATCCTGTATTTAGTGACAGTTTTTGTTTTGTTTTGTTTTGTTTTGTTTTTCTACTGCAGAAGCTTCAATCAATGTAGCGCTGTTGGAGCAATATGTGGTTTTGGACTGAATAATAATCCTCCATCTTTGTGATCACTGGAAAAAGGATTAATCCCCTCTGCCACATACTGTTCTGTACTATACATAGTGAGGTATACTTACAATATTCATACACACGTTGTTACTACAACTTGTCATGACATCACCTGACTGTAATTAACTTCACACTGAAGCTGCCTACTCCAGAATGACCAAGCAATATCAAAGTGATATCTTTACTTAACACAAAAAGTCTGAATACCTGTTGCATTTCTTAAAGTGGTAAACTTACATTTAGTCTGTTAAAAAAACCCAACAT
>NW_024613879.1:0-2052 GCF_008729295.1 Plectropomus leopardus
GTGCGTGTGCGTGTGCGTGTGCGTGCGTGCGTGCCTGCGTCACTTTCCCTGACAGGATAATTCAATTTAGGGTGCGACTTCAGAAGTTTCTTTCAATATTTAATTTCTGCTCTGCAGTTCCACTAAAACCCAAACTGAAGAGGACATGTGACACAAATTTAAAGGCTGTGAATTATTTAAAGACGGAGGTTTCATAAGCAGAAAAACAGATTGTACACACAGAGAAAAGATATTTTGTGCATGCTTTAACCCTTTGAAACCTGGATCGACAGCACTGCTCTAGTTTTCTTATAAAAACATGGAAAAAAAGGCGGAGTAACTTTGTAAAAGATGTTTTTGCTGGGTTTTTTTGTTTGTTTTTTTATGTGTGTGTATTTGAAGTTTGCATGACAATAAAAAAGCTCAGTGTTACATGCGTAAATACAGAATAGTCATATTTCTGACAAAATTTCAGCGTCTTACTGTATGATAATGTGAATGTTTGATTCTGTCAGTGGAACAGATGTGACGACCCCCCGCAGGTTTCTGAACCCGATGCGACCTCATTACATCACAAAAGTACGTACAACTGACACACTGATGAAAACACAGTTTGCAGGTGGGAGACAAACAGTATTTACATGCTAATAAAGCTCTGCAGGCGCTCTTAATATACCATCTATCAAAAGTATGAATATTATAAACATCTGTTTTAATGTACTTAATATGAGTATTTGACATTACGACATTACATATATTTGTGGTGGCGCGCCACAATTAAAACATGTGCAGCCACATTATGATTCGCTATTTCTGGAGCTGGAATGATCATCCGGAGCGCTACATACCCTAAAACCTCAAACTTCACACAACAGTATGTATTCATGTTAAACTTTTGTCAACATGGACATGATTTACACATCGTAGCTTACATTTCAATAATTCAGTTCATTTTACTGAAACGTGAGCACCAAAAAATACGTTATTATCAGCATAGTAAACAAGAAAGATGCAAAAAAGAAGAAGGCTATTTTTAAAAAGCTAAAAGAAAATGTCCAGTGAACTATATTTATTAATAGAATTATATATTTAAAATATTATTTGGAATTATTAGAATTTCTGTTTTGTTTTCATTCTGTGGTCATTGACATTTTTGTTTGTTTGTCTGTTTGGATTTTTTCAGGTAATTTTCTTGTACTTTTGACAGATTTCCTGCGAACCTCTGAGTCATTTCTTCTTTTGTCGCTCATTACCTTCTTGCTATGTTTTTGAAATAAATAAAGCCAATTTCCAAGGGCAAAGCCAAGGTCTCAAAAGGTTGAATAAATAATTTTAGTGTATTTCCATCTTTGCCAAGTTTTGTTTGAAAAGAAATACAAGCCCGTCCCACTTAGATGCCTGTCCCAAATATGAGTTCAGTGATTCAAGCAAAAAGCCAAAGGGAGCAACTTTTATTCCTTCAATTTTTTATTTCAATTTTCACTTAACTTTATTAAAAAAATAAAATAAAATAAAAAGTTGTTGGAAACTTGCTGTATAAAATGTTGAAACTTCCAGTTTTGATTAGACATTTGCTGAAAGCACTTTTAAAAAGTTCAGTGTTGGAATTTTTTATATATAAATTCTAAATTTCGACAGAAACATTTTCATTTTTACTGTGAATGCATATCGGTTCCAAATATCGGTTATCTGTCTCATTAAGTTCTAACACACACACACACACACACACACACACACACACACACACACACACACCTCCTGGGAGCTGCTCAGAACCGACCAAACTAAATGTTGGTTACTCAGACGTCTCTTCTGGAGCAGTTGGGGGTTAAAGTGCAAGCGAATCGTTTTCCCCGTTTAGCCTATTAATAGCACGGAGCAGATCTGCGGGCTCGACATCACACACCGAGGTCTGCGTCCCATCTGTGCGGTACAGTTTATCTCAGCTGTATGTGGGTTGGTGTGTGCCGTCTGTGCTGTCCACATCACTGCTGTCGGTTCTGGGAGGTGGCCTAGTTCTGCTTGATGCGCCGCTGATGATGCTGAGAGCGACTTTTCTCCTCTCTCTCTCTC
>NW_024613880.1:0-1592 GCF_008729295.1 Plectropomus leopardus
ACAGAGGTGTACTTTGGCACCTTTTGACATCACTGTTGCCATGGTAACAGGTGTGTGAATGGTGCTGAAGAGAACCTTTGAAGCAGAGAAACGCTGCTGTGCTCACAGATGTGAACTGCCTGTCTGAATATTTGACTGTTTGTGTGTTTGTGATGTAAAATGCGCTAATGTGAAGTTCCTCTTCTTCCTCCTTCGCTTCCTGTGCAGAGAGTCGACTCTGCGGCCGTAAGTCGTCATCTCACACGAACTCGGTCGGTTCAGCCGGTGACACATCAGCAGCACCCAGATCAGATAAATGAACACGTTAAAGACATAGAAATCATGAATCAAACATCGGATCTGCCCTGAATAAGCCTTCGTCCTCACTGGCTGAACTGACTGACTCAGACACACCCACTTTCTTCCTCTCACTCCATTGGTCGGTTTCACAGCACGCCGCTGTCATTCATAACAAACACTTCACCTGATTGGCTTGGAGACGAATCACCCCGTTCACCTTCCAAACTCCCAGGGACGACCCTGAACGCAGCATCACTCACCTCCACTGCAGCGCTGCTCCGACAGCAGAGATACTCAGCTGATTTACGTCAGAGGCCACTTTTACAAAATCACAAGAAGTCTGGGGCCAGTAACAGCAGCACCAAACGTGTGTCTAGGCCTTTAAGACATTTGTAGGATTTTAGGATGTTTCTAGAATTTTAGGCAATTTCTAAGATTTCAGCATGTTTCTCAGATTTAAGGACATTTCTAGGCTCAAAAGACGTTTTTCAGATTTTTGAACATTTCTAAAATATTAGGAAATTTCTAGGATTTTAACACGTTTATAGGATTTTAGGATGCTTCTCAGATTAAAGGACATTTCTGTGATTTTAGGACATCAGTGTCTCAGCTGTGTCCTCTGTGGGGGGTGTGGGGTATCCTCCTCGCGCTCTTTTTTTGATCAACAAGCTACAACAAGCAACAAAAACTATTCCCAGAGTCAATCACTTTGTTTTCACTGTGAATTAGAGAGTGGTTGGAGGGCCAGATTTGGACCGCGGGCCGTAGGTTGAGTATCACTGTCCTACACTCCTGACACAGCAGCAGCTCAGGGACACTGCCGTCTTTGTCTCCCACTCATATTCTCTCACTTCATTTACATTTCAGTCTCTTAATTCAGTCTGAGAGACACAAAGGACACAAACATGTTCAGTCTGACATCAAAATGTGGATTCATCCTCCGCTGAAAATAGTCCCCAACAAACACAGTTTCCTCCACGTTTGCAGGATCAGAAAACATCTTCATCTTCACGGTGTCCTCATCACGCAGCAAGAGGACGGTCAGGATGTTTGACTCTGTCTTTGTGTCTGTCTGTGTGTCCTCAGGCGTCTCAGGCCACCTGTCTGTCTGTCACAGAGGAGCTGATCTTCTGTGGTTGTTCTGACGGGACGGTTCGAGCTTTCAGCCCCGTCAACCTGCACTTCCTGTGCACTCTGCCCCGCCCACACTGTCTGGGAGCTGACATCGCCAATATGGTGGACGCCAGGTAACACGAGTGCACGCACATACACACAATCACACACACACACACACACACACACACACACACACA
>NW_024613881.1:0-1595 GCF_008729295.1 Plectropomus leopardus
AGTATGGCAAAAATGTCAAAATATGCCATATTCCAAAAACAGCTAAAAACCACATTAGACCACATTAAATGGCCTTCCAAGACATGCCATAGTAAAGAAAGTTGCAAAAAGGGCCAAAAACACCATATTTACGAATGTTGAAAAAACGACCGAATATGCAAGGCTATAGTATGCCAAAATGTTGAAATATGACATATCCCAAAAGCAGCAAAAAAACACTTTAAACCACATAAAATAGCAAGTGGAGACACGCCATAGCAAAGAAAGCTGCAAAAAAGACCACAAACAGCCAACTTTGGCATGTGGAAAAAATGACCGAAAAAGCAAGGCTATAGTATGGCAAACATGTCAAAATATGACATGTCCCAAATACAGCTAAAAACCTCTTTAAACTAGGTAAAATAGCGAGTAGAGACACGCCATGGCAAAGAAAGTTGCAAAAAACACCAAAAACAGCCAAATTTCGCATGTGGAAAAAATGACCGAAACAGCAAGGCTATAGTATGGCAAAAATGTCAAAATATGACATGTCCCAAATACAGCTAAAAACCACAGTAAACCACATAAAATAGCAAGTGGAGACACGCCATAGCAAAGAAAGTTGCAAAAAACACCAAAAACAGCCAAATTTGGGATGTGGAAAAAATGACCAAAAAAGCAAGGCTATAGTATGGCAAAAATGTCAAAATATGCCATGTTCCAAAAACAGCTAAGAACCACATTAAACCACATATAATAGCCTTCCAAAACACGCCATAGCAAAGAAAGTTGCAAAAAGGGCCAAAAACAACATAATTTGGCATGTGGAAAAAATGACTGAAAAAGCAAGGCTATAGTATGGCAAAAATGTCAAAATATGCCATATTCCATAAACTGCTAAAAACCACATTAAACCACGTGAAATAGCCTTCCAAAACACGCCATAGCAAAGAAAGTTGCAAAAAAGACCCAAAACAGCCAAATTTGGCATGTGGAAAAAATGACCAAAAAAGTAAGGCTATAGTGTGGCAAAAATGTCAAAATATGACATGTCCCAAAGACAGGTTAAAACCACATTAAACCACATAAAATATCCCCCCAAAACACGCCATAGCAAAGAAATATGCAAAAAAGAACAAAAACAGCCAACTTTGGTTTGTGGAAAAAATGACCGAAAAGGCAAGGCTATAGTATGGCAAAAATGTCAAAATATGACATGTCCCAAATACAGCTAAAAACCACAGTAAACCACATAAAATAGCAAGTGGGGACACGCCATAGCAAAGAAAGTTGCAAAAAAACATCAAAAACAGACAAATTTGGCATGTGGAAAAAATGACCGAAAAAGCAAGGCTATAGTATGGCAAAAATTTCAAAATATAACATGTCCCAAATACAACTAAAAACCTCTTTAAACTAGATAAAATAGTAAGTGGAGACACGCCATAGCAAAGAAAGCTGCAAAAAAGACCCAAAACAGCCAAATTTGGCATGTGGAAAAAATGACCAAAAAAGCAAGGCTATAGTATGGCAAAAATGTCTAAATATGACATGTCCCAAAAACAGGTTAAAACCACATTAAACCACATGAAATAGCCTTCCAAAACACGCCATAG
>NW_024613882.1:0-3220 GCF_008729295.1 Plectropomus leopardus
TTTTTTTTTTTTTTACTAATTGCCTTTTCCCCATGTTTTTGAAAGAAATCAAGCCAATTTGCTCACAGTAGAGGGCAGTAATCCGCTATAGCAGCGTGCAGTCTGCGGAATCCACAGAAGAAGAAGATGCGCGTTTGCTGCTCTGTTGGTCTGTTGCTCTGTCGGCAGCTCTTCACTAGGAGGCTCTCTGGCAGGGTATCCTCCCTCATCATCACTAGCAGGGAAGTGATGTCAGACACGTTCAGCAACAGATCACTGAACAGAGACAGAAAGAGGATCAAGAAGAGAGTCGAGCCCAAGCTCCTCAAAATCCATCTCCATCCGTGGACAGTTAACACTAATCCGTCTCAAAAAGAACGCGAGCACAATGTCCACATTCAGAGCTTTCTAGGAAGCTGCGTATTAGCTCAGTATGAGGTAAGGAGTGTTTTAAAACAAGTGGCGAAAGATTGTGAGAGCTGACTTCACCCGGAGACAACACACAGAAGACCAAACTCATCGGTTAAAGAGGTTTGAATGTGTCGGATATTTTGCCTGTGGTGTTCTTAAACAGGCCTGGGAGTTAAAGCTGGACATTTTGGATATTTGGGAGCTAGCGAGCGTGCTTGCTTGCCGAACACAGATTGGTCATCATGGAGTTGAGAGTTGGAAACCGATATAGACTGGGCAGGAAAATAGGAAGTGGATCGTTCGGGGACATCTACCTGGGTAAGTTCCACTCCAGTAAAGCTACTTGTGTTCCCTTTGTTTGCAGTTAGCTCAGCTGGGAACTTTCAGTGATGCTCAGCCAGTATGTCAGCTGGTTTCCTGTCAGTCAGCTGGTCACTGTTTAGTCTTAGCATCAATGGCTAATGATTTGTCAGCCCGTTCTAATTCACACTAAACTGTGTGTTTATTCAGTACACTCCACAAGGGGAACACTTTGTCTCTCATAACGTACAATGAATTACCTAATGCTCCGTGTAAACGATATGAACGGAAGCTGACGGCTGCTGTGTGGCCACAGGTTGTAGCAGCAGTTGGCTAAGGTTAGCACAGAGCAGCACAGCCGAGCTGGCCACAGGCTCACCGGGACTCCCCGAGGCTGGAAATGACAGGTAACCTAACGTTACCTAACTGAGGCTAAATAGCAGGCAGTAGGTCACTTTTCTCCTCTGTCCCCAAGAAGAGACACCAAGAGGTCTGTGCAAGGACATTTCACAATAATTTTGACTCTTTATGACAGTAACCAAGATACCAAATGCAGGAGAATCGATTTGTGTTGAATTTGGGTCCTTGAGACATTTTGAGGCTCCATAGTCTATTTAGTATCAGCTGAGGTGTTTTGAAACTGGTTAACCCCTTGAAACCCGATCAAAGTGACTCGATTTCTTTCAAAACGTGGGAAAAGACAATGAATGACAAAAGTCTTGATCACCCAAATCAGCAAAATATTAGTAAAAACAGTTTTAAACAGTATTATACATATATATTTTGGTTCCTTTCCTTGTCACTTATTACTTTTTTTTTTTTTTTTGCAAATTGCAGGACATTTCTTGGTGGGTTGCTTATCATTTCCCGTGTTTGTTCCATGTTTTGAAAGAACTCAAACTTATTTTCTTAGTTTTCAGAGGGTTAAATGCCTGTAAAAGGTGTCTGAACGCAGCACAAGAATACTGATGTCGATCTAGGTGTTGAAGAGTTGAAAGATCAGCTGCTTGTGTAGGGCCCCAAGAGGACATGCTCATATTATGGTGTTTCATCTACAAAATGCCAAGGGCATTATCCGTAATGGTGGGATGTGGGAAGTTCATAGTGATAGTAGGAAGTGCATCATTTCTGAGCTCTATGTGTTTAAGGAACCAAACTTCAGAAAACAGATAATGGAAGGCATTAAAATGATAACAATGAACTGGTGGTCATATTGAAGGTCCACAGCTCTTGGTAACAGTGTTTGAGAACAGCTGGTTTTCTGGATTTCTAAGCTTAACACTTAGTTATCTGAACAACAATAGAGAAGAGACATTATTAATTCATGAAGCGTGTCTACTGGCTGTGGATCGATCACTTTATCACTGAGATCTTACCCAGAGAGAAGAATACCCAAGTCTGACAGTTTACACTCACTCACAATATAATTTAATTGTGTGTGTGTGTGTGTGTGTGTGTGTGTGTGTGTGTGTGAATACACTGTTATAATATTGATATTTGCTATGGCTGACCTGATACATTAACCAATGTACAGGCAAAGTATTGTTCAGAATAATTTGATTGACATAGGGATGTCAGTTTCTGTTAATTTTACTTTCAAAAGGCCGATGTTCAGTAATTGGTAACCAACTAATTAATATTAGAAAAAAAGAAGTAATAGACTGGACAGCCTTTCCTTTAAGTATGGCATTTCATTTCCTCAGTGGGCACAGGGCACTGCTGGTGAAGTTGTGATGTTTTTGTGATGTAAATGTCTTTACTTTTATTTTACTTTCATTTGGCTCTGCTGTCAGACACTCGTCCAGCCATGTTACCATGTAGAAACCTTCCCAATACTCATTCTTTGGTCTTCACTGTCCTCAATTGTGCTGCACTGAGCTCCATTCCCAGTCGGATGGGAGCTAATGTTAGCTAGCTAGCAGTGCTTCTCATTCAGGCGTTCTGATGGTAGAACACGACGCTGAGAGAACTTAATGCCCACCCTCCAGTCTCCTCCCAAGCTTGCCCCAATGAGTAAGTGACCTCATTTTAATTGCAAAATCCCTTAAGCATTGTCACTATTAGCACTATTAGCCATCTTGATAATGCTGGTGGTGGGAACAGAGCTGGCAGTGGTAACATAACATAGTTATCAATGCTAAATGAGTTTCATGGCTCATAATTTTGCCGCTTACTCACTAGGGTGAGCTTGGAGGCGACCAAAGGATTTTTCACAGCAAGGCTTTTGGGTCCGGACAACGTTATTAGTGGTCCTGGGCTAGCTCCTACCAGACATGAGTAAAAGGCAGTGCAATTTAACTGAAGAGTGGCAAAATTAACCAATGAATCAACATGCGTGAAGTATTTTCGGCGGTTAAGCAGTTAACTGTTGACATCCCCAATTATCACATTCGAAGAAGTTATCTTTTAGGGTCCGACCAATATATGGGTTGGCTGATTTTATTGGCTGATGTTGGCCTTTCACAGATATATCATTATTGAGTAATTTGTCTTTTGATATGTGCTGATTCGACACCTTTATAGCCCATTC
>NW_024613883.1:0-1317 GCF_008729295.1 Plectropomus leopardus
GTATGTTTGTGTTCTTCAGTGCGTCAGGTGGCTGCCCTGGGTCTCTACCTGTCCGTGCTGTTCTCTCTCTACCTGGTCCCTCTGGGAATGTACTCCCCCTGCATTAAAGAGGCAGGAATGCTGGGACCTGCCCCAAAACTCATCGGACACAGAGGAGCTCCAATGGTAACCGTTACAGCTGGACTTGTCTAAACTCTGTGTTTTACTGATTATCATTTCTATTGGTCATGATATTTTTGATGAGACTGTTTTTGTGTGTCTGTGTAGCTTGCTCCAGAGAATACTGTGATGTCGTTTGAGAAGGCAGTGGAAGTCGGCGGAGAAGGACTGGAGACTGACGTCACCATCAGGTATCACCTGCTTTCATCTGTGTGTGTGTTTGTTTTCCTGTAATAATTAGTAGTGATAAATACTAGTAAATGAATATATACTGCAGTGTTCTCCAAGGTGTGTTTGAAGAACACTGCTGTTTGGAAATATTTTAGATTTAGGAGAAAACTGATCACATGCAAAGAGTGCATGAGACTCAGCACCAGAAGCACCACAATCTGCAGTACAGAATGAATGCATAAAGGCCAAGAAGAATAACATAGCAGACTTTACGTCACTGAATCCCTGTCCTTGTCAACTTTCAACTCAGAGATCCATAACAAAAACGCACATCACATCGCAGTACCTTGACCGTTGTGAAAATAATAACATAAAAAACAGCAGTGGATATGTATACACCCAGCTCTTAAAGACATAATGAAATAACCCGTGCAATCAAATTCCATTTGGCTAAAATTGTGTCTAATAAACACTGATTTCAATCATTTGCCTTCTGTTACAAGGTATTTTTTGTTAACTAATAGATTGGGTTCAATTTTATTTCTAGTTCGCTTTTAGGATATGCACTGAATTCAGGTGAAGGAGAACCACAAGTCTAATTTAATGCAAAATAAGTGTTAATTCCTGTGGCAGGAATGTAGCACAACATGGAAGTGAAAGCAGTGCTTTCATAAATGGGAACTTGCAAAATAATATTTGTCCCTAAAATAATTGAATAATCGTGAAATTAGAGCATAGAACTGCCAGGCCAGAAAAAAAAACTGTTCAGTGTCAGGTAATAACATGAAGTTTATTTTTATAACAAGAAGCTATTTTGCACATTTTTATAGGATAGTTTCATGTTACAACAAGATGTTTTCATGTTATAAGAAACTCTTCTTGTTTCTAGTTAATAGAAAGAAGTTACAAGAAATAAGAAAGAAAAGTTTCTAGTTATAAAAAGATATTTTCCAGTTTTTACAAGATATTTTCATGTTACAACAAGAA
>NW_024613884.1:0-1988 GCF_008729295.1 Plectropomus leopardus
GTGTTTTAGATGAACTATACACACATATCCATATTTATATATAAATATATATATATATACACACACATAGATATAAAGCATCTCCGTGGTGAGACGTTTTCAGCCATCCCTCAGTGTGTCTGTCTCTCTGATGGACGGTGTGACGGTGTCTCTACAGTCTGACGCAGGCAAGCTGCCGCCCACAAGATGGCCGCCATGTTGACGCCTCTGACAGCCTGGACGCTGCGTCTCATGCGTATGTCCATGAGCAGGTGGACAGGTGACATCATCAGGAAGAGCCCAGGACAATTTGTCTCATTAACCACCTGTCTGTCCCTCTGTCTCTCTGTACCTCTGTCTCCCTGTGTGTCTGTCTGTCTCTGTGTTCCCTCTGTCTGTCTGTGTCTCTGCCTTTCTGTGTCTCTGTCTGTCTCTCTTTGCCTCTGTCTGTCTCTCTGTGTCAGTCTGTCTGTCTGTCTGTCTCTCTGTCTGTCTCTAACTCTCTGTGTGTGTTTGTTTGTCCTCTATGTGTCCTCGTCCTCTGACCCGTCCTCGTGCCCAGCGATGTACTCTGTGGAGATTAAAGTAGAACGGGACAAATTGACAGGGGAGACGCGGGTTCTGTCCACTAACACCACGCTTCCTGTTGACCTGTCTCACCAAGGGGTCAAAGTTTATGAGGACGAGAGAAAAGGTGACATCATCAGATGGTAACTTGAAATATCACAGTGACCTTTGACCCAGAGCCTGCCACCGAGTACAAGTACACGTTCACTGCACTGCATGCTACATGCATACTACAAGTACTGCGTATTACATGTACCACACACTACAGGTTCTTCACACTACATGTACTGTACACTACAGGTACCGCACATTACAGGTACTGCACAATACAAGTACTGCACACTACATGTACCGCATACATGTATCACATACTACATGTATCGCATACTACAAGTACCGCACACTAAATGTACCGCACACTAAATGTAGCTATTGGGCTATTGCAGCTCCAATCAAGCGCAGCCAACGTTGCAGCCAGGATCCGGGGAAACTAGGAAACAAGGGAGCAGGAATGCTCCGGAAAGGCAACAGAGTTAGCGTAGTGCAGTTCAACAGACCCAGGCTCCGTTTTCGCGAGCTCCGGGTAGTGACAGTACCACATGGCTATCACAGATGCAAGGCTAAGCTAAACCACTGAGGCTAAGCTAAGCTAACAAATGGCTGTCACAGATAAGCTATGCTAACCTACAACATAGCTGTCACAGATACGAGGCTAAGCTAAGCAGTAAACGTAATGCAGTAAAAAGACGTGAACGTTTTCATATGGAGGATGCAGCAGTTGGAGAAACTTAAGAGATTTGTTGGGGCAACCGAATAATAGGGAGTTACAGTAATCCGGCCTAGAAGTAACAAATGCGTGCACTGATTTTTCGGCGTCTGTTTTGGACAAGATATGTCTAATTTTTGTGAAAGAAAGCAGTCCTAGAAGTTTGTTTTATATGGGAGGCAAAAGAAAGATCTTGATCAAGTATAACAATGTGTGTTTGTGTTCATGGTGGCTACACGATGGAGGAGGAACACAGCAGGCCCCCTCAGTGAACACAGCAGACACCCTCAGTGAACAATGCAGGCACCCTCAGTGAACAATGCAGGCACCCTCAGTGAACACAGCAGACACCCTCAGTGAACACAGCAGACACCCTCAGTGAACACAGCAGGCCCCCTCAGTGAATACAGCAGACACCCTCAGTGAACAATGCAGGCACCCTCAGTGAACACAGCAGACACCCTCAGTGAACACAGCAGACACCCTCAGTGAACACAGCAGGCAACCTCAGTAAACACAGCAGACACCCTCAGTGAACACAGCAGGCACCCTCAGTGAACACAGCAGACACCCTCAGTAAACACAACAGACACCCTCAGTGAACACAGCAGGCACCCTCAGTAAACACAGCAGACACCCTCAGTGAACAAAGCAGGCACCCTCAGTAAACACAGCA
>NW_024613885.1:0-1478 GCF_008729295.1 Plectropomus leopardus
GTGGGAGCGTGGATGTGACCGACTGCAGACTGAGCTCCAGCTGCTGTTTCAGACAGGATTTATTTTGTGTTCCAGGTTAACGTTCAGAGCACACAGCGACACCCAGAGACGCCCGTCAACGTCGCAGGATTCCACTTCCCCTCCAAGGTGAGACGCAGATCCGTTTCTGAGGCCGTCTTCATGTTCGTTCTGACATGAGAGTAACATCGAAAATGTGTCTGTAAATAAAACCCAAACTCCCCCGTCCCTCCAGAAACCCGTGGACGGCGTGAACGTCCAACGGACTCAAACAGAGACGAAGACGTCAAACAGCGACGAGTTCAACAGCTTCCAGTTCTGGAGGGCGCCGCTGCCGCCCATCGACAGCGAGCTGCTGGATCTGCTGGTGAGTCCCGACAAACTGTTGAGCTGTCGGCATCAGAAGAAACCCGACACCGACGCTCTCCGAGACGCATTTCACCCACTCAGCCGGGAGATTTTGGAATCCAGCAGCCACAGCGACAGACCAGAGAGTTAATTCACAACACTGATCATCATCATGTGACCTCACAGCGTCATGTGACCTCACAGCGTCATGTGACGTCACAGCGTCATGTGACCTCACAGCATCATGTGACGTCACAGCGTCATGTGACCTCACAGCGTCATGTGACCTCACAGCGTCATGTGACCTTACAATGTCATGTGACCTCACAGTGTCATGTGACCTTACAATGTCATGTGACTTAGAAAAGACTAAAAAGTTTTTCCACTGCAGTTTGGACAAACATGTCTTTTTAAATCAGCTGATGCCAGAGGAAACACTTTTTACATTAAATGAGTTATTTTTTCAAAATCAGCATCTTTCCATAAGGCATCTTTTATATTAGCACTTTCAGTACGGTTGAAAGGTTAACGTAAACTCAGCACGCCACCGATCATGTTTACTGTTCATGTCGTCGCTGCTCCAGGATCCCGTGGAGGCTCTGAATTCAAAGAACACGCGGACGGACACCAGGACAGACATGCGAACGGACACGAAGACGTCTTCTGTGGCGGCCGACGGCGACGAGTTCAACAGCTTCCAGTTCTGGAGAGAGCCGGTGGCGTCCATCGACGGCGAGCTGCTGGATCTGCTGGTGAGTGTGAGATCATCGGCCGATGTTTTAACGCCTCTGGAGCCCAAATCAGCCAAAAACTTGAATACGCAGTTTCAGGTCTCACATGCAGAATAAAAAGCCTGAAAAACGATGAGATACGAATGTGAAACGCTCAAACAGTCATTTTAGGTTTTTCAGGTTTCAGGTTTTTTGATTCTGGCGTCGATCCGGATCATTAAATGAGGACGAAGACCATCAGAAACTCAAAGTCAGCTGATACTAATTTAACAGATAATTTAATCTTAAATCCGTTCGTTTATCCAGAGCGGTGCGTTCTGGGCGTGTCGGAGCGACTCTGGGCTGGCTGTGATAAATGGGGTCATTTTTGGTGATTTTAAA
>NW_024613886.1:0-2942 GCF_008729295.1 Plectropomus leopardus
GTAGTTGTTTCTTTTCTCTTTGTGCTGTAAAGCACCGAAACATCGGGGAAAATGTTTGAATATAAAAACCTGCTCGACAATAAATCAAATCTAACTTTTGATGTGATTTAAGCCCGGCTGCTCCACACGCTCAGTATGAGACATCTGTCCTGTGTCCTCCCACAGACGAGTGTTAGGAGCCAGAAGCAGAGACAGGAGGTTAATAAAGAGAAGAAGAGGAGGAGCAGGAGGAGCAGGAGGAGCAGGAGGAGCAGGAGGAGCAGCAGCTGACCTGGGATGGAGGGTGAGCTGGTGGAGCCTGAATCCTCCACAGGACCAAAGAAATCCAGGTTTAACAGAGACGAGCCTCCGCTGGCTGCAGAGCCGGAGGACGGCCGGGGTTAACAGATACAGACAGACAGAGACGGACAGAGAGACAGAGACAGACAGAGACCAGAGACATGCAGCAGCGTCAGTGATCAGAGAGACGCTGAACGTCGACTGGTTCAGTGACAAAAGTCTTCATGCAGAGCAGAAATGATGTTTGAACTCGGAGCTTTAAAGGAAAAATCCACCGAAACACCAACTGACTGCAGCCGACGAAAACACACGTCTTAGTTTCATTAACCCTCAAAATTAAAGATAAAATACAACTGCGTAGTTTCTTTTCTATAAAGATTTTTGTCGATTTTAAAAGAAAATACTTCGACTTTTTTTTCTTTATAAAATGTTGGCAATTTTAAAAGAAAAAATTACCTTTTGTTTTTGGCAATTTCTTTCTTTTTTTTTTTTGGCGATTTTTAAAGAGTTTTGGCAATATTAAAAGTAAAAAAAAAAAGCCAACCTTTTCTTTAAAATTTGGGTTTGGAAAGCATGTTTTCTTTAAATAGCATTTAATGGCAGTAAAACTTTATTTATAAAGCAGCTTTTTTGAACCTCGGTTACAAAATGCTGCACAAAAAGAAACAATTAAACAAAGCATCGTGTTAGATTTATTTTACTGCCAATTTTAAAGAAAACGTGTTTTCTGTAATAGTTTTTGGCCTCTTTTTATTCTTAAAAAAGTTTGATATTTTCAAAGATTGTTTTTATTTATTTGAGGTCGTTGGTGATTTTTAGAGACGGCGTCCCCTCCAGCTGCAGGCTTGACTTGTTTCCTTTAAAAATCACCAAAAATGTCACCGTCTCTCACAGCCGGAAACGGCAAACACTGACTTTTTTTTCACATTTCCGACCGTCCTTTACGTTTTGTGTGGATTTTTTTTTTTTTTTTAAATGCATCTAAAAAACGGTTAATAATCAGACGCCTCCACGCTCAGTCAGGACGTGAAAACATCAGCGGCCGCACGTTTGTTTCTCCTCCCGACGTCTGATCGGCTGCGAGTCAGTGGGCGTGGCGGATGACTTTGAGGAAACACTACGGGGTTAACAAGGGTCAGAAAAGTGAGAAACAAAGACGAGAGCGAGCGGGACGCGTTCAGGGCGGCCGGTCACCTACCGTCCAGAGGGTTGGTAAGGCCACTGCTGCTCCAGTCGAACTGGACGGGTGGGAGCGCCTCCTGCTGGAGGAGAGAGAGGAGGTCACACGGTGTCTCTCTCACACACACACACACACACACACGTATATATGTATATAACAGAAATACAGAGCAGCACGACGAGGCTGAAAACTGTCTGCAGATTTCCAGAATATTTTTGTAAATTTTCTAATATTAGTTAATTTTGTAAATCTCGTGTTTTGGGTTTAGATGCAGTTTCAATATAAGTTTTTGGGGTTATTTGGGTAACAATACACATAAAAAGCAATATTAGCTATATGTTATGTTTTTGGGTTTTTTTGGCTTCAGGGCGGGCGTCCAGCGTAAATGGCTACATTTTGTTTTCATTTTACTTTTTTCTGTTTGTTAATTTTTTACAGGATTTTTACACAATGTGAATACACAATATAGACCTGTTTTTACATAACAGTTTATTCAATTGTATGCTTTGTATGCTTATAGGCTCCCAAAACATGACGGGAGGCCATGAGCGATTTAAGAAATGGGCTAAAAATTAGCACAAAAAACATAGAAATTAAGCAAAAAAACAAGTAAGAAAAACAAATGAAAACATATTAAAATAACCTGAAATAAGTGCAATAAAATATATTAAAATCAATAATGTATATTTTTCTTGTAGTGTGATTTTTTAATAAAAAAATAAAATCATAAATACAGTTTTCTGGACATTTCTCCCCTTTTTTTAAAAGACAGATTTTGAGTAATCACCTTTTATTAATTTCCTACATTTTTTGGGCACTTCTTGCCAAATTCCTCAATTGTTGGCTCGAGTTTTCAAAGTACCTTTTTTATTAGTTAACTTGTCGGCCAGCTCACCACATGGCAAATTTTTTGGCAAATTAATGAATAATGTCTGTTTATACTACGATAAAAAATTCTAAAGTTTCCTCCTTGAATATTTGCACATTGAGAACGTTTATATTTTAAATGACGATTGGCAGAAACTTTCCTGAGAAGTTCCTTTTTTTAATCATTTCTGCAGGTTGTCTCCTTTGAACAATATTTACCGGACCGGAGCTGCTCTCTGGAGCCGCTGGAAGCGCCTGCGCTATCGAAGCGATCATCTCTGCTGCCGAGACGGGCTTCACGGGCTCTTTGGTTGGTTCCAGCATCCCCTGAACACAACACACACACACACACATCACACACACACACGTCACACACACACACACACACACATCACACACACACACACACGTCAGGCTGACGACTAAATCAAATATCTACAATATTTACATCAGAACAGAACTGAAACGAGCTCGTATGTTTGCTGTTTGTGTCGACAGTCACGTTTAGGGACCGTTTGCTGCATTTTAGTCTCTTTTCTTCGTCCTGTTGTGATAATTGTGTGTGTTGATGCATGTGTCCTAAATGTAGTCCAGATTGTGTATCTGAGTGTAATCA
>NW_024613887.1:0-3600 GCF_008729295.1 Plectropomus leopardus
GGTGGCACATTTTTAAGGAACATTTGTGGGATGAGCAATCGAGCTAAGTATGTGGGTTGTGCCCATGAAAAATTTGGCAAATCTTCTCTGCCAGTGCCAAACAGCTTTTCTTGCTGTTGTTGTTGTTGTTTTGAGCTTCCGGTAGGTACCTGATTGTCAGTAGTCAGTTGGTGTCTGCTCCAAGAATCGGCATGCCACGTTTGACTGATCTGGATAGGGCCCGTGCGATAGGGGAACTTTAAGTTGGTGTTCCGCAAAACTGAGCCCTCGTACCATCTCCAAACTGAAGGCCAAGTACCATATAATGGGGGTTTTCAGAGGCCGCAAAGTGGGTGTCCCAAGAAGACGACACCCCAAGAAGACCATTTCCTCACCCTGTCAGCACTTAGGAATCGCAGTCAGTCTTCTACAGATTTGCAGTCAAAGTGTGCAGGACAATATGGCCGACGGCTTTCTGCCAAGACAATCCGGAACAGACTGCACACAGCCAATCTCTGGTCTCATAGCACTGCCAGGAGGCCTGCCATGACTGTCCTTCACTGTCAGGCCCATTTGCGCTGCTGTCCGCAACATATACACTTGAAACTGAACATGGGGAGGAATGTTCAGCGATGGGTCCAGATTCTGCTTACGGCAGTTGGAGAACGCTATGCTGATTGCTGCACCGTTAGAGTAACATCTTTTGGTGGAGGTATTATGATGGTGTGGGGCGGCATCTCCCTGACTTGCAACAAATGCTGGTTGAAGAATGGGATGCCATCCCACAGCAGTGTGTGACCAGGCTGGTGACCAGCATGAGGAGGAGGTGCCAGGCTGTTGTGCTGTGTATGGTTCTTCCACACGCTACTTAGGCTCCTGTTTGTGAAATGAATAAATTGTTAAATTGCCATTATGTCTTGTTTCTTCAGACTTCAATCATCCAAGCCACCAAACAACACCAAACAAGAGTCAATAGCAGAGTAATCTGTCTGGCATCAGCAAAGAAGATCTGGCAAATTTTTCATGGGTACAACCCACATACTCAGCTCTGCTGGTCATCCCACAAATGCATGTACCTTACAAATGTGGAACCGCTAAAAGGGAAATAAACAGGCTCTCCAACGGTATAAGATTTATTGCCAAGAGGCATCGTTACAACAAAGAAATAATCTACCAAACACAAATTTCCTTACTTATTGTGTTACATTTATATAAACCTAAATACAACTATATTACACAGTGCTATGTAAATATGCTCAGTTCAGTGTGATTCAGAATGATTAGAAACTACTACTAACAACATGCAGTGTTAATTGAAGGAGTTGATGCAGACCTGTTGTTTGTCCAGAGACCCTACATGACTCTAGGTTCTCTGAGGGACCAAGTCATTTACCCTGACACCTACGAAGAGCAGAAGAGGAAAGGCATCTCTGATCAGGTGGGACAAAACACACTGCCACACACTTTCACTGCCAGTGTGTCTCTCTGTCTGTGTGTCTGTGTGTCTGTGTGTTTGTGTCTGTGTCTGTGTGTTTGTATTTATGCATCCTCTCGTCTATATGACTTAAAACTGGTAGGTGTCAATGTGAGTATGAATGTTTGTCTGTTTCTGTAGCCTTTTTTACACAGAGATGGCGTTAAAGGATTGCGGTTCCGTGAGTGCAGCGCAGCAGGCGGAGTTCTTTTTGTCTCCTTCGAGCTAAATGTCACATCTGAGGTGGATGATTGATCTGTTGATTCATTCACAGCTGATAAGATCGTTTTAGGCCCAGCAGAATGAATGGTTCAGTGCTGTTAATGCGCCTGACATTCTGCTGTGCGTCTCTGCCACTACTGCGCTACAAATAACTTGGGGGGTCTCAATTAATCTGGGTGGGCCGCCCAGGGAGAGCACATGTATGGAAAACACTGAAATGACAGCGTCATCATTCCACTCCAGTGTGTGGTTATATACTGCTTTTTCAGAATCAAGAGGCATGATGGGCATGACATTTAACACAGCAACGTCGACCTCTAGTGTGACATAAAACATGAGCGTCAGCAGCGCTCTCTATACAACAACAATGGCATTAACATGTCCATCACAGTCATTTAGCTTCTGTTATATGATAGCTGGTTTTGTCCTCTGCTTGGATCGTAAGGAGCTCTGGACTCTCATTGTTTCTAAATTTGAATTTCATTCAGTTTTGAACATTTAAGGCCGCTGTTCTTCAAATTAGTGGAAAGTTGCTAACAGCTGCTTCACACTCATAAACACATCATCAGAACATTACACCTGTACCACCCATGGTCATCTCTTTCCGGCTTTACACTTTACTCAGAGCTTGTTTGGGCTATGTTATTACCTCCTGTCCCAGCTCAGAGGCAAGACCACTCTGTTCTCCGTCTCTGTGATTGTATGTTACATACAGAATGGCAAGGTAGGATAACGGTGCATTATTCACACCTAGAACAGACAGTGTAAATGCAGCTTTTATGTGTCAGCCCCACCTCTCACCCAGTGTCACCCCCAGCCCCACCCCCTAACACAATCAGTTACAGTAAATGAATCAAAGAACTAATCTGCTCTGTGTGTTTAGGTATTGAAGGAGTACCTGGACAATGTTCAGCTGGGTCATATCCTGGACAGGGAGGGCAACTGGGACTCAGTCCAGGACTGGATGGATGTGCTGAGTGGAGGAGAGAAGCAGAGGATGGCAGTAAGCACTCACTAATCTCCCGTCAGCAGGTTGGACAGAAGACACAACAAAACATTGACCATTCATCCATTTTCTGAACGCAATTTCCAGCTCGGCCTTTCCCAGCTCACACTCACAATGACACCTCAAGTGAGGTTACTGATTGACTGAACCCTCATGTGGTCATACAGTGAGAGCAGACATACAGTCATGCAGAGAACAGGCAAACTCCACAATGACAGGTCAACATGAAATGCATCTGACCTTAATAACACTAATAACACTAAATATTGCATTATGCGCATTATGTTTGTATGTTGGAAACAAACCTTAAAGCCAAAACAGATGGCCCCTTAGAGCTGTAAATTTAAACACATCTTTAGTTTAATCTTTTCTAATCAAGAGGTGGAGGGAGCAGTCATTGTGAGACTGGTCCATCTCTGTCTATCATGTCGCAGTACCAGTATGTTCTTGGTCAGGTCTGTCCAAACACTGGACCTGTTACAGTCATAGAGGGCAGCTTTTGAACATAGTAAATAACACTGTGAGCATAATTTTATCCAATGGTCAGTCAAAGTTCCTTTGGTTTATCATTCACTTGATTCAGTTTAATATCAAACTCTTTTTACAAGAATAATTCCTGCGGGATGTTTGGACAGTTAGCCCAGAGAAACTCTGGGCTTTATGGTTAGGCTGTGTCAGTCACTTTGTGTTGCTAAAGACTCTGGTGTGAGCAGCTGATGACTGTGTGTGTTTGTGATCATGTATATAGATGGCCAGACTGTTCTACCACAAGCCCCAGTTTGCCATTCTTGATGAGTGCACCAGTGCAGTGAGTGTGGATGTGGAGGATTACATCTACAGCCACTGCAGGACGGTACGACCAAAAATACATCACACACACACACACACACACACACACACACACACACACACACACACA
>NW_024613888.1:0-1574 GCF_008729295.1 Plectropomus leopardus
TTTTTTTTTTTTTTTAACAATATCTGGCTGTATTTTTTTGTTTTCTGTAAAAAACATCAAAAAATAAAAAATGAATAAAAAATTGGCAAATTGCCATTTTTGTAAAGAAATCATGAATTTCAAACCCACAGGGATGTTTTCTCATATCAGAGACGCGTCTGCGTCTGTCTGGAAAATAACCCATCAGCACGTTTTATGTAAACTCTCTCTCAGAAAGTAGTTCCAGTTAAAATGTCGTAATGTGACTGAAGGAAACCTTTAAAGAGTGCAGGTGTGAATTTGGAGTCAGGCGAACAATCGGCTCTCAGATCAGAGCCGACCGCTGCAGAGAACAACTTTTGAATTTTGCAAATCATTTCCTCAAAGATTTGAATCAACGTCACAGCAACTCTGTGTGTGTGTGTGTGTGTGTGTGTGTGTGTGTGTGTGTGTGTGTCAGTAGGCAGGTTTCCATTAACCCTCGAATTGCACAAATTGAAATTGCGAATCTAAAATATGCCTACTGGAAACATGTCAATTTCCCAAAAAATTCCCATTTATCACAAAAAAGTTTTTACGCCTGCATGAGGTGGTACTTCAGGTGATGGTAAAAAGCCGAATTTGTCCAAACTGCAGTGGAAACACTTTTTCGTCTACAAGAGCTGTTATTGCATCACATAACTCTGAGAAAGTTTTGAATCCACAGTTCTTCTGTGAAATCGTGGACTACATCTCCCAGAAATCCCTCATACTCGACTGTATGGCTGGACGATATGGAAAAAAGTCTTATCACGATATTTTTTTCATATCAGTCGATATCGATATATATCACGATATACATCAAATCACTATTTCTGTCGAGCTTAAAGGTTCCTTTGACTCCTCAGTGAAATATGAAGATATCATCAAGTTAATTTTGACATTTGAACATGACAAACATATTGTAGAACAGCATCACCAGCTGGACGACCTATTCTTCTGAAATTCAGAGGTCCAGTTACTAAAACTTCCACCCAGCAAAGGTCCGAGCCTCAAATCTAAAATCAATATCACCATTAATCGAACATTTTACTTTGATTACGATTAATGAACGAAAATTGGTCACAAAGATAAAAATCCTACGACAAGCACACACATGCACGCACGCACACACACACACACACACACACACACACACACACACACACACACACACACACACACACACACACACACACACACACACAGCTGTATTGAATCAGTGCCTGTGGTCTCTGCAGTCAGGAGACGCAGTTGTGTCCACATGGCAGGTTAACAACGTGATGCATGACCTTACTCTCTGTGTGTGTGTGTGTGTGTGTGTGTGTGTGTGTGTGTGTGTGTGTGTGTGTGTGGGGGTGATAGATGAAGCTGCAGCGCTGATACAGACAGACAGAATCCCTGACGTACAGCTGACCTGTTTCCGGTGAAAGGACGTTAACTCAGACTCATGTTCTGCAACTTTGTTTTTTGAGCATCTTTCAGACTCTGGAGACGTTTGAGGACATGAGGGGAGGACAGACATGACGGGAGGACAGACATGAGGGGGGGACAGACATGACGGGAGGACAGACATG
>NW_024613889.1:0-1972 GCF_008729295.1 Plectropomus leopardus
GCATGTTTTCTTTAAAAATCACTTAAACATTTTAAAGAAAAAAATACTGCCCAAATGTTTTCTTAAAATTTTGCCAAAAATTTGAAAGAAAAAAATGGCCAAAATAAAACATGCCTGTGGGTTTGGAAGTCATGTTTCCTTTAATAAAAATCTGCAGTCAAAGAAATAAAAATACAACCATTTAAAGTTGTATAACCCTCCTCTCAAGCCAAGATTAAAAAAAACTTAAGTCCTCCCCACTGCACCTACTGCTCCCCTCACATAAATAACAAACAGTCCCTAACTTATATTTAAACATCCAGTTGTAATTCTGTTCTGAATTTTTTCTCAGTAATATATATTTTTAAAAGCTTTTATATAGTAATGAGAACGAATCAATAAGGAGTATCGATGGTCATTTTGGAATGTATGGTCATGGATAAGTCTTGGAAATTTATCAGGGAAAATGTATATGAACCCTGTAAAGAGGAAAAAGAAAGCACAATGTTATCCTTTCAAAAGAAAACAATGAATTTCTCTGTCTTCTTTCCGCTCCCTCTCTCTCCAGGTACGATAATGAGTTTGGCTACAGCCACCGTGTCGCTGACCTGCTGAATTACATGCACTCCAAGGAGTAGACGCTTCCTGTCCAAAAAGGAAGTCAGGAAAGGGACCACCCCAACCATCCTCCCACACCCTCCCTTCTCTTTTACACACAGACCCCACCCATAGCCAAGTCATAGCATCACGGCCCTTAGCTCTACTACAGCATACGTAGGCAGCAGCAACAGTGTGTTTGAGTGTTCTGAGTTGATCTGTTTTTATTTTCCTTTAATGAGACGATCGGTCGGTGACAGTATTTGTGTCCGTGTGCCCCCTCTCCACCTCCTACTGCCACTTTAGATGTGTCCTTATGGCTCAGTGCTATGGTAACTACTGTATCCATCTCCCTGTTGGTGTGTTTAAAAGGCTTAATCACCAGTGGAAGGAGGAAGCTGAGAGGCAGAGCTACTGTAACTCCGCTTAAGAGTAATGAGACAAAAATAAAACTTGAAAAACCTAAACCTAAGTTGTCCTGTTTTATTTTCATGCACTGCTTCATGGAGCCTTATCAGAACCCCATGCTCATTTCCATCTTGTAAATTGTTGAATTTGGGGACTTGATACTATCTGTTACACAGTTTTGGAGCGCCCTCTGTAGTGAACCCTCAGAGCCACCTGCTGCCTCTTTTGGGGCACTGCAGCAACGCTCAGTATGCGGGCTGCATCCTAATATAGAAGAAATGTTTCCCTTCTGCTTTTTACCTCCCTTGGTTAAGTTACTCCCTCTGAATGAGCTGACATGAAAAGCTTAGAGGCTGCTTGTAGTGATTTTGCTGCAGTGCCACCTACTGTTAAACTGAACTCACTGCAACAGGAGCAAAACATTTCACCAGTGTGTGTGTGTGTGTGTGTGTGTAAAAATGGTAGCATTAACTATAAACAGTATTAATTGTTTTTATTGGAAGCATTTAAAGTCATGTTCACAAAGAGTTAAACCTGCACCACATTATAGTGATGAAACGTTGTTCTGTTTGTGTTTGTGACTTGACTCTTTCTATCGGCCTCAGTCAAAAATGGATCTCATGTCTACAGCTCGTTAAATAACTGCAATTCAAATGTTAACTTGTGCTAAACATAGAGACAAACGTTCCCCAGGCTTAGCACATCTGCACTGGCTAACAGTGGTATTCAGAATTTATTTTAAGACTTTACTGTTTACTTCCGAAGCACTGAAAGGTCTAGCTCCTTGCTAATTGATGACGTTTTAACTCTTTATGAGCCAGAAATTACCCCTGTATTCTCAAACTAGATTAAAAGTGAATGAGCTTTCTCTGTTAGGGTGCCAGTACTTTGGAAAGACCCGCAGAAGGAAAATTAGACTGGCAAAATCAGTTTCCTCCCTTATCCCAAAATGTATATTTATATTTTAGTGTTTAGATATATGTTTAGA
>NW_024613890.1:0-2757 GCF_008729295.1 Plectropomus leopardus
TGTGTGTGTGTGTGTATATGTGTGTGTGCGTGTATAAAAGGGATTAAGGCCCTCGCTCAGCTGAGATACCATCAGCCATCAACCCTGCTAGTCCGCTTCGGGCTTTCCCGGCTGCCGCATTGTCTATTCTGCTCCGCTATGTGAAAAATGTTGAATATCAACAATGGCTTTCAGTGGTGTATTGTTGAGTTTTTGTATGAACTAATCTTGCCTCAGTGAAAGAGACCTAGGGCTTGGACAAAACGTCTAGAGCCACAGCATTCCTAGCTGGCTCTCCCCTTGAACGCTGAGCAGAAGGCTGGGGCTGAGGGAGGCAGAGTAGAGGGGAAGGCAGGCTGGAGGAGAAGCAGGGACAGGGAGAGCCGAGGCCGGGGTAGCAGCTCCGAGGCTGGGGGTTAGGGGGATGACGGGCTACGGGAGGCTGGGAGGGTGCAAAGTGTGAAGGTGGGAGGGTGGGGTAGGCCCAAGAAACCAGGCTAAGGTGGGAGCAAGGTGAGGAGAGGCCATGATTAGGGTGCCATAGCTTGGAGAGGAATGCTAGGCGGGTAAAAGACGAGGGATGAGGTGAGGAGAAAGTGTCACGTGGAGGAGGAGGAGGCCAGGTAGGAGAAAAATTTATAGGCAGATTTGGCCAACAGGGGTTAAAATAGACAGAAATATATAACTTTTTTTAGAAAAGGTGCATGAGTGTTGGAAACAACTATTTTGAAGCTGAAAAAAATGTCTAAAACCAGTTAAGAACCAGCAGGAAGTGAGACAGGTAGCAAGACGCCCAAAATACAAGCAGACAAACAGGAATTCAGCATTTCATCTTAAGAGCTTAAGAGTTGGGAGTCTTTTTTTTCCCCCCCGTTTCCTGTCATGGATGTAATGCTGGTTTGGACAGCAGCCGATGTCCAATCAGACAACAGGACCGTAGGCCTTGTCATAACGACAAGCATGACATCACTGCAAGGTAAGCTGACTGAAAGATTGGCCGAATGATTAACTGACAGAATAGTTTGATTGGCTGTCTTGTTTGTTTGTTTTTTTCTTTCTCTTTATTCTTCCCTTTTCCAACTCTTTTTGAAAAAAAGTTATGAAGTCCAGGTGTGGGTGCAGATGTTGACAGAGTGAGGAATAAGTGTCTCAAAGAGTATCCATGGAAGCTTTCATGCAGATTTATCTTGGTCGCAAAACGTCAGTGGTGCTGTTCACAGTGCGAGGTGTGTGTTAGTGTGTGTGTGTGTGTGTGTGTGCGTGCGTGTGCGTGTGAGTGTGAGTGTTGCCTTCTCTGTGGTCTCTCCTTCCTGTCCCGCTGTGTCTGATGAGGCTCCTGCAGACAGAGGCAGAGAGGAAGAGCTGGGATGGAGTCGATAGTGATCTTTTTTTTTTTTCTCCCTCTGACAGAATGAGCTTCTGCTCTCAGATACTTCATTGTGCCGTCATGTTAGAGTGGCATAATGTTAAATTAGCAGTTTTAAACACTTTTTATCTTGAGATGCATTATCCACCCACAACAAGACACTGGGACAATTTATAAAAACATTGACACAAAGAAGAGTTCAAAGGCTTATTGTAGCAATAATATGTGAAAGCGATCAGTCATTAACCATGTTCCCATTCTAGTAGTGTTTTGCAGTACAGGACATCTTTGTCATTGATTGTCAATCAAACTACGACTTTACAGAATGACTATATATTACACTTGTTAATCTTATATTTATTGTTATTAGACATGAGCTCCCCTGCAGACATGATTTGTGAAACTTTGGGCATGTCTCTAAAATATTGACAATATGCTGTTTGCCATGCATTTCTGTTTTTTTTTTCTCTAACTTAATTATCCTGAATCATGTGTAAATTAAGGCTATTATTGGTGTATTATTCATGCATCATGGGTGTTTCATTACTAATTACTTTAATGAAGATACCTGCATGCTGTTCATGCCATCACCATCGGAGTGGTGGCGCAATATCATAAACTTCACTCACTTCAACTCAAAGATTAGAAAAGAAAAAAAAAACTTTGTCATTGTCCCACTCCACCTGTGCACCGAATCTTTTTTCATAATTGTTGTTTTGTAGTCAGCATGCGGATACATAAAAAGAAAACAAGGAAGCTTAAAGATTTAATGCTCACAGGTTTGTGTGGTTAAAGGCTGTTTTGCTTTTTGAATTATCTGTGTCTTATTTGTGCCTACAGAACTACAGAATATAGTACATCACTCGGCTCTTTTGTACCCATGCGTGAAGGCCTTTACGCTTTGATGCATCCACAAGCAGTGAATTAGCATGCAGTGTGGTTTTGGGATGCAACTATTTCATTTCCTCGCTCAGACTTTTCACAGCTGCTCAAACTGGTGACCCCTGCTCTTATACTCAGACCTCTACACTGTGGCCCATCCTCACCTGCACACTGCAGTTTTGTTTTACTTTGGAAGTGTTAAATATATAAAACCTTTAAGTCTGGTACAATTTTAAAGTTTTTTCTATATTTCTCCCAATACTCCCACAGTTTGCAGTAAATGATTATCTTAAGCGTGGTGTAATATTTATGGATTTTTCAAATTTCCCATTATCTTTCAGAAGAATAAATGTTTACAATGGAGAGGTAGTTTTCTCACAACACAATAACTTCCTGATACTGCTCTCAGTGGCACTGCGGGGTCTGTCGGGGTCAACATAGTGTGTGTGTGTGTGGCAGTTTGGGGTCAGTGCCACGGAAACCTGGAATTGAGAGATGGTTGGCTTAACCCCTCACCCCCAGTACACACA
>NW_024613891.1:0-1488 GCF_008729295.1 Plectropomus leopardus
GAATAAACAGGAACAAACAAAATAAGACACGCCATCATCAGTGCTGTCTCTACCTTTCTCTCCATATGCCTATCATTCCCATTCTTTTCTATTTTCCTATCTCTCTCCTTTTTCCCGTTTTTATTTTTCCCACTTTATTCTTTCTCCCATCCATCTCCTACATCGCTCATCTTTCTGCTGCTGCGTCCTACGCTCTCACTTGACCAACCGTTCCCCTGTTTTGTAATGGACAGCTGTCGTGTGTGTGTGTGTATGTGTGTGTTCATATGTGTGTGTGTGTGTGTGTGTGTGCTGTCTGTCTGTACTGAATGCTGTGAGTGGCCTCTACTGGCTGACTGAAGGGAATTAAAATGATTCATAGAAACTGAAAGCAGGACCACTTCACCACAAACATCTATGCACACACAAGGCAAAAAAAGACATAAGATTCAAATTTAAAATGCAAATATGCCTCTTTGCTTATGAGATTATGCTGTTTGCAGTGTAGAGCAGAGGACCACAAAGTTTTTGTGTATGTCTCCTTTTTGTAGAATATTGAATGTGTGTGTGAGAGAGAAGCTGTGCTGGGTACAGTACAGGGAACAGTAGGCCATAGATTTATTGCTTTCAGGGGAGTAGAAGGCTGCAGGCCCCAGGGGTCTGTCCTCACATCAATATAACAATGACACACATCGACCCAACAACGGCCTGCTTGCTTCATCACTAGGACAAAGTAGCATCAATAGTTACAGAGAGAGTGCCAGCATGTTGGTAAGAATAGAAAAGAAGAAAGCAGACAGGGATGGAAAAGTACATGATATGTAGATACAAATAAAAACACAAAAGAGACAAGTTAAAAGTTAAAGGACAATATCTTTTTAATAAAGTTTCATTGTGTTTTGACTTATTTCTTTTGTCTGAAGAAGAGCTTCATGCTCAATAATTGGTGGTAATTTATATGTGCATAGGAGCATTATGTGCACATGGAGTCTTTTTTTCAGTCTTTCACATGTTCTTCTGTCCAAAAAACCTCCCAAAACCAACATTTTTGTCTGGATGTGCGTGCTTTGTAAACTTTTTGGAATAGAAGAAAGCCCACAGGGATGGGAAAACAGTAGCTACAGTATTGGGGAGTAACTAGTTAGATATAATTATTTCAAAATAAATGTAATTGTAATCAATTATAATTATTTTTTTAAAAAAAAGTCTAATTAAATTACAGTTACTAATCAAAATGTTGGTTATTACAATGAGATTACATCTGAATATATTATTTAAAAGGTTTATATGTAGAAAATAACATTAATTATGTTGCTTTGCATTTTTCCCCATGCAGGATTTTTTTCTTTTGGCACATTTCTGGGTATTTTTTGGTTTTATTGCCCGGTTTAAATCATTTGTTACAAAAGTAATCAAACAGTCATCAAATGTAATAAGTTACATTACTTTGAGGAAGTAGATTACTTATTACATTTTTGACAGGGTAACTGGTTGTCTGTGACCTATCAC